>NW_016107372.1:5782413-5803000 GCF_001604975.1 Cebus imitator
TAGAGACGGGGTTTCACCATATTGACCAGGATGGTCTTGATCTCTTGACCTCGTGATCCACCCGCCTCGGCCTCCCAAAGTGCTGGGATTACAGGCTTGAGCCACCGCACCCGGCCTAACAGAAAAATCTTAACATGTTAAGCAAGAGTGTGGCTCCAGCTACTTGGCAGGCTGATGCAGGAGGATTGCTTGAGGCCAGAAGTTGGAGACTGTAGAGCACAATGAACATGCCTGTGAATAACCACTGCATCTACAGCCCGGACAATATATCCAGAACTCACATCTTAGAAAATTATTTACATAGGATAATCAACAATATCAGATGTTTCATGAAGGTTTAAAAGAACAGGAAAGGAAAAATGCTAGAACCAGAGACCAATTAGGAAGCCTCATGTAATTTTGGGGTGAGTGGAAGAGGAAGTCAGGTTGTAAGAAATTAAGGCTAGAATGAGGGAGAGGAAATGGAGGCAGCAAGTACAGCCCATTCACTTAAGTGGATTGGCCATGGAAGCTAAATGGAGAACCATGCTGTATATAGAATCAAGCTTCTGTTTTATGAAACATCAGTGGACAATTTGATTATAGTTTAAAATAAGGAGCCATACACACAGCTTGGTTCAGATGCCAAAATGAATTCTGAAGGCTACAAGTGAGATTATCAATTACCCAAAGATAAACAACTGTGAGGTAATCTGTTTTAATTTCTTAGGTTTAAAACTTTTCTTTGGCCATTTCAACACTGACAAGAAATTTTCATTTTTTTTGACATGTATCTCTTGTTATTAATTATTGGTAAGTGGTTAATAACTAATAGTCAAAAGAATGAAAGTTGTTTGTAGACATAGACACACTTTTGATGTCCAGAATGTGTAATTTAAATAGAGCAGTACTTTATTTCAGCTCTGATCATTCTGCTGGGAGCTGCTAACAACTAAATCCTTTTCCATCCTTCTAGCTCTTGGGAATCCAGATTTCTTACTTGTAACATGGGAACAAAAAGACACATTAGAATTATCCACCCATAGCACTAAGGTCGGATCTAGGGTTGGACAATACATGAATACCCCAATCTCTACTTCATGACTGCTTCTAGCTATTGTTTTTCCAGAATTATTCTTTCTTACCTTAATTATACCAGTTCATCTAAAATAGGAAAAGCAAACAGAGGAAAATGTTATTTTATTGACTATAACTGAAAGTTGACCAGTAGAACATGTACAGGAAAGTTTTTCCTCCATCATCACTTATCAGAAGAATATTACAGACTTCTAGATTGGAATTTTTTCCTTTCAGTTCAGCTGTTCTGGATTCCTTTCTAGCCAGCTGTAGCTGGCTAGACAGTACATGCTGAAATCCATGCAACTAATACTCCTTACTTCCCACTTAGATTCCTTAATATTTTGGCTCCTTCCATTTGGAAACAGCAATAGCTCAGATTTTCCAGCTGATCGGTCATTCTACTAGAGGTGGAACATTTAATTAACCTAGCTCCCACCAGCAACAACAATAGCATGTTTGCTTCAACCAAGAAATATCATGCACCACTGCAGACATTTAATTAAATTTGGGATATTCATCCATTTACCAAATTCCAAAAAGTTTACTTTATCAAAAACTGAGAAATACTTTTCAAATATTTTAAAATTGAAGCTGATTTTTTTCACCTGGGATCACACATATTTAAGACCACCAGTCACATGATAGCTTTGTGGACTTATGCCATGTTTTTCCAACAAAGATGTGAAATGACCTTTTGAATGTGTTTACTTTAACATTTTTCTTGTTGTTTTGTTTTTTGAGACAGAGTCTCACTGTGTCACCCAGACTGGAGTGCAGTGGCATGATCTGTAACTTCTGCCTCCAGGGTTCAAGCGATTCTCCTGCCTCAGGCTCCTGAGTATCTAGGATTACAGGCAGCCACCACCACGCCCAACTAATTTTTGTACTTTTCGTAGAGATGGGTTTCACCATGTTGGCCAGGCTGGTCTCAAACTCCTGACCTCAGTGATCTGTTTGCCTCAGCTTCCCAAAAGTGCTGGGATTATAGGCGTCAGCCACCGCCATACCAGCCATTGAACATGTTTTTATTCTCTTTACTATTTTTGATCAATAATACATAATGTTAAGCAGATTGAAATTTCTTTTTTTAAATATTAGTTTGTTATTTTCTTTTAAAAAAGTTATCTTTCTTTCTACAAACATAGAAAAGAGATCAATTTTCACTGCTCATTCATTCGTACAGAAGCTGAAGATGATTTGACATTACAAAATGGTCCAAATTTAAATATTTGATGGCTATATTCTTTATAACTTTCCCTCCAATAAATCTGCCTGGAATGGAATGACCATTCTTTCAATCATACCACTTAAGAGCAGAAGCAGTGCATTCAACATTCAGCATAGCTGCTTTTTTGCTGAATGACTATATTGATTTTAATGTGGAATGCTCTAACTCATACATAGAAGATGATTTTTGTTTTTTTACTTAATGGTCAAACATTTCTTATATGGCTTTCTTCCTTAAAGTTCAATAGCCTTCTTAAGTCATTTTGCCTATTAATTCAGCAAGTTCAATAAATATTTACCGTGTACCAACTTGGAGAATGATTGCATTGGATCAACTATTACAAAAAGTAAAATGATGAAAAGGTTTGTACCTTGTTCTCCCTGGTCCTTTGTCTCAATAGAGAGAATAAGACAGAAACAATCTTTGCAATGCATTGGAATAAGTCTTATATCATTACAAAAATATGAAGAAAGTACTCAAAGACAAGAGCATGAGGAAAACACCATGGAGAAATTGGTAGACTGAGTTTGGAGTCAAGGATTAGGCTGACATTTTTTTATTCGGTTTCTGGTAAAGTCCTTTCAGCAAGAAAGAACAATGTCAAGTGGAAGGTATCAGAAGGAGGAAATGGGTCCTCTCTGGAAATTTACGAATAAGCTGGTCATCTGCTGAAGCCCTACAGAAGGGACTCAGTTTTAGCATCTGATATTTTCATTCAAAAAGTGAGAAAACTAAGAGTTGAACTGACTTATCTAAGGTCTTAAAGCTTGTTAATGGAAACCACCTCTTGTGACATCCAGCCTTGTGTTAGACCTCAAGATCGTATTTAATTAAAATGTAGGACATGCCTAGGGGTAACCTGATGTAGCCAGTAGGAAATCATTTATGCCGAACATGTAATTACCTATAGTTCTTAAAGTGTCAACAATACATGGTAGTCTCTAAAAATCAGAAAGTAAATGTTTTATTCCAAGTAATGGAACAGGAAAGAAATAAAAAAATCAGTTCTGGTATTTTTCAAGGGTATAAAATTAACTACCATTGAGGAAATTTCAGTTTAAAAAAATAGACCGGTATAACTTAATTTCCAAACTGAAACTGTTTCTGCATTTTATACATCTAAAGCAGGGAGAGTTCTTCTTAATGGAGAGAATTGCTGATTAAAATTGCTGACAAGAAATTGCACTTAAAGATTCAGCAGCCAGAAAATATAAACACGGGGTATAAACACGTCTGCCTGCATCAATCAAGGACAGCTGTGGTCTACCCCCAGAAAGGTGAGCAATTATTTATGAAATTATGTCTTCTTCAGTGATTCTATATTGCAATTCTAAGAGAAACTAAATGAGAAAAACAGACAATGTCATGGTCCCAATTAACCAAGGAGAAACACAAAGTTTTGAAATCAAGGAACTATACTCAATTTAACCTCATCATCCTGTTTAAAAAAAAAAAAAAATCCCTTCAATTTTAAAACGCAATAGGCCAGCTAAAGAATTGTGTGTGTGTGTGTGTGTGTGTGTGTGTGTGTGTGTGTGTGTGTGTGTATGTGTTTAATTTTAAAGATGAATGGGGCCGGGAGTGCTGGCTCACACCTGTAATCCCAGCACTTTGGGAGGCTGAGGAGGGTAGATCACAAGCTCAGAAGTTCAAGATCAACCTGGCCAAGATGATGAAACCCCACCTATACTAAAAATACAAAAATTAGCTGGGTGTGGTGGTGGGCACCTATAATCCCAGCTACCCAGGAGGCTGTGGCACAGAATTGCTTGAACCTGGGAGGCAGAGGTTGCAGTGAGCCGAGATCGTACTCCTGCACTCCAGCCTGGGTGAGTGACAGAGTGAGACTCTGACTCACCAAAAAAAAAAAAAAAAAGAAGAAGAAAAAGAAAAAGATGAGTGTCTGATTCTATCAAGTACATAGTACCTCAAATGTAAAGAGAAAAGAGGTAGTGCTAAGAAGCATTTGCATAGGGCGCCTTGGAGTTGTTTTGTCTGTTTTACTCCAGTCAGTTTTCAGATTAGTGCTGCTAGCGTGCCCATTGATTTTGTGCATTGGCTGGGGCTTTTAATTAATCAACTATTTTTCCCCTTGGAGGAGCCATGGGCCATCAAGTTGCTGCATAGTTATGGCCAAGATGCAAGCACTGAGGACAAAAGCCCTGTATCCCTGGATAGTAGCTCAGTATTGCATATCTGACAGACCAAGCAGCCTGCACATACACCCTTAAATTATGCTTAGAGGTGTTGAGATGAACATTCATGTCTTTTTAGCAAAGAAACCTGAACATATACTCTTAACTTATGCTTAGAGACAGTAAGGTGAGCACTCACATCTTTTTGCTTAGATCATTTAGGCGATTCTGAGGCCCACTGGGCAGACCATATGCCTTCAGGGGCAGCTCAGAAACCTAGGGTACAGAGCTCCTTGCAGTGACTGAGATATTCCAAAGTGAGTTTTGAAGGGTGCTCAAAAGATTTCCCACCCCCTTCCTAAATTGATACCAATCATTAAGTAGTCTATGCCATTTGTGTACAGATTAGGCAGATATCCCTGAGAATGATAACATCATGAGCCCTTAGACTTTTGATGAAAATTGGTGAATTTGGGAGAACTTGATCAAGTATAGATAAGGTATCATTAAGTCAAAGAAACTCTAGAGCCAAATAATCGGGGTTCAAATCCCAGATTCACTCCCCACATGATTGTGTGAGTTGTGCCACTGTTTTTTCCATGTTTAAAATGGCAAGGTCAATATCACATGCCTCAGAGTACTGCTATGAAGACCAATTACTTGTAAATTTCTTAGAAAGTTCTGGTACGGAGTAAATGGCATGAAGATTAAGTATATGGAAGTGTTCTAGAGGAAGGGGCTGGCCATTGCCTTCTTCCACATCCTTACCACTAGTTTCTTTGATGCTCCCACTCTGGGCTTAGTTGGTCTTGCTATTGTTCCCAAGACAAACCTGCTTGAGGCCAAGACATTTTCTAAGACTCTCACCACCTTATTCCTCATTAACATTGTGAGCCCAATTCCTGAGCTCCTTGGCCCAGTCATGACTGCTAGAGCCCCAGATTGCCAGTAATGCCCTCATTCCATCCTTCCAGTGTCCCACAAGAAAGACTTCCATTCTCTCCTATTGTCTATGAGTTACGCTGTTCCCTCTGCTCTCCTATGTGGACTAGAGGGTGTACTCTAGACAGCACACTTTCATTCTGAGTCACAGCTCCATCCTGCCGTGCTCTGGCTAGCCCTCTCCCTTCAAAAGCCTAGACACATTTGGATGGACTTCTGGGGTGAGGAGGGCTGCCAGCTAGTCTCAGGTTTCTTCCTCGCCTTCCTGACCAGCAGCACCAGCTCCTGTCTGAAGCAGCTTTGATCAGTGGTTCTCAAACTCAAGTACTGAGGAATTTTGATGAAGGAAGTGGCACAGACTCGGCATGGCTAAGACGGAGGTGCTAAGACAAGCATAGATGCAATTCACAGATTGCCCACCAGGTACTCTGTTCTTAAACTTTCAAGGTCTCTGGGAGAATCCACAGGTAGTGATGTTGTCATCTCTTTTATTTTTTTTTTTTTTAATTTTATTTTTTATTTTTTTTTCCCATTTGTTTATTTTATTGCATTTTAGGTTTTGGGGTACATGTGAAGAACATGCAAAATTGTTGCATAGGAACACACATGGCAGTGTGATTTGCTGCCTTCCTCCCCATCACCTACATCTGGCATTTCTCCCCTGCTATCTCTCCTCTGTTCCCCTCCCCCCACCCTCCCTCCCCTATTTCCCCCCAACTGACCCCAGTGTGTAGTGCTCCCCTCCCTGTGTCCATGTGTTCTCATTGTTCAACACCCGCCTATGAGTGAGAACATGCGGTGTTTGATCTTCTGCTCTCCTGTCAGTTTGCTGAGAATGATGGTTTCCAGGTTCATCCATGTCCCTACAAAGGACCCTAACTCATCGTTTTTGATGGCTGCATAATATTCCATGGTGTATATGTGCCACATTTTCCCTATCCAGTCTATCATCGATGGGCATTTGGGTTGGTTCCAGGTCTTTGCTATTGTAAACAGTGCTGCAATGAACATTCGTGTGCACGTGTCCTTATAGTAGAACGATTTGTAATCCTTTGGATATATACCCAGTAATGGGATTGCTGGGTCAAATGGAATTTCTATTTCTATGTCCTTGAGGAATCTCCACACTGTCTTCCACAATGGTTGAACTAATTTACACTCCCACCAACAGTGTAGAAGTGTTCCTATTTCTCCACATCCTCTCCAGCATCTGTTGTCTCCAGATTTTTTAATGATCGCCATTCTAACTGGCGTGAGATGGTATCTCAATGTAGTTTTGATTTGCATTTCTCTCATGACCAGTGATGATGAGCATTTTTTCATATGTTTGTTGGTCTCACGTATCTCTTTTAAATTCACATTACCCTGCCTGTCCTCGTTGTAAGCTGCCAACTGATCAGTAACTTAGTCAAGGAAAGGAAAGCAACAGTCACTCATTTTGAGTTGTCTGTTTTACTTTCTCTCACCTATCTTCTTTTTCTTATATAAATTCTCTTTTAACCTTGTTACATGAAAGCAATGGTTTCTTGAATACCAGTATATGGTGTTGCTAATGTTTAACCATATGTCCCCAAATGATTGCTTGCTTGAAGGCATAAATATGACCAGGGATTGTCATTAAACAGTCAGCATCCCAGGCCCAACCCCTACAGTTCTCATTAAATAGGCCTATGATAAAGCCCAGTAATCTGGATTTTAAACAACATCCAGGTGAATATAATGCAGGCATTTGGACCACTCACCTAAGCTTTCTACCTCTTGCTTACCATGCTTTGAACTACACAAGAAACTTCTCTGGAGCCTTAACACATCCAAGGTCACATCCTGGAAGAATCATCATTACACAGGTCCTGGCTTGATTTCTTTTCTGAGCTGCTGGAAGGACCCTTGCTAAGGCAGAAGCCAGTCGGAGGTCACTGTGTGGGATTCTTAGCAGGGGAGCAACCAACAAACAGCAGGAGAGAAGACCTGAAAAGGGATTAGCCTTTATCTGAGATGTTTAAGAAAACGAACAGGTTTTGATCCTGCCAGAAGTTCTGGAATCTTCCTTATGGCATCCTCTGAGGTGGCTTCAGGTCTTTGGGTGTAGCGCTACTCCTAAATGCCTTTGAACAATTCCAGCATACAAGAGTTTCCAAATCTAGCCCCTAACTCTGGTCATGGTGCTCCAAGTCACCATGCATCCAGGAGTCCTGCCTGAAGTCAATATGCCTGCAGGCTGAGGGTTCTCTCATTCTCCATTGCAAAGGAAAGATCCAGAACTATAGACTCCCTCCTCCAACCTTCCTTTAGGTTTTTCGATACCTGTTTTTGTCCTACTCTTTGTCAGCATCTGCTTTCATAAGCAAGAAACTGAGGGAATATAAAGTATTTAACTACTTCACCTGCTAAGTTTTACTGAAAACTACATGTAATTTATTTTACTTTTTTTACGACAAGGTCTTGCTGTGTTGCCCAGTCTGGAGTGCAATGGTGTGATTATAGCTCACTTCTTTCTCAAACTCTCAGATTCAATTGATCCTCCTGCCTCAGCCTCCCAAGAAACTAGGACTATAGGCATGTGACACCACACTCAGCTAATATATATATTTTTTATTTTTAGTAGAGATATGGTCTCACTATGTTGCCTAGGCCGGTCTCAATAGCCTGAGCTCAAGTAGTCCTCCCACCTTGGCCTCTCAAAGTGTTGGGATTAAGGAATAAGCCACCACATTCAACCTCAAAATGTATGTTAAATAGGCTAAACAAAATGTGTAGATTCTCCTAAAAAAAACCTAACATTTATTCCATGTTTTCTAGGATATCCTATTTTTTGGGAAGTTGATATTTCTAACACTCAGGTATGAATCTAGAACTCCAGGCAAGACCTAGTAGGTGGATTAAAGTGGCCCGTGGAAGTGCAGGTCACACAGTCATTATGTTGCAGGTCACATACTTTCATTAGTTGAGAGGCTTCTCAGACAAGTTTGGGCATTTGGTTTCTTAATCCACAACTAATTATTGGTTTGATATTACAATGAGGAAGCAAGTGAAAAGAGAAGAGGAGAGGTGGAGATGACGGGAGAGGCTAGATGCATCAATAAAACTACCTGAAAGAAAGGGAGGAGGTAGGAAAACCACTAGAAACACATAGCAATTTAAGTGAATTTAAAGGACATAATAGTAATTGGCACTTCAGTTCTAAATAGACTCTAAAGACATCCCAGCAGATTAATAAGCTATCAATACTGTGTCACTGCTATTATGAATGACCAGAAACAATGATACCACCTTTTTGTGCAGCCTCCCCTGTTGAGGTCACCTTGCTCGACACTTTGCATTAGCCTGTGGCAGGTGCACAGTGACTGTCACAACAATGACACTGAGTTACCAAAACAGCCAGCATACATTAGTAGACCCTTTTTTTCTTACAAATGAAACAACATATAAAAATAGAAATATATTTTAAAATATTTTTTCCAAATTAATTCTTTTAATTGACATATTTTTAAAATAAACTTTAGAATTTTTTAAATAAATTCTTTAAAAATTAAATTAGTAAGAGTTAGTTGGAGCAGCTCCTTCATAATCAATGCCTAGTCTTTTAGTATCACTGGACCTCACACAGCACAAAAAAGGAGAGAGGTGTGTGGGTTTGTATTTACATGTGGCATGTGAGGCAAGGTTTAGATGTCTTTAGGATGTTGTGGGTTTAATTCATGTCTATGTAAGTATGTTTGGAGCTGTGGTTTCTATGTGGAGTTTTTTTTAAAGAAAGTCAATAAAAAGGCAAAGATGAGATCTGATTCCTAATTCTATTTCATCAGATGTACAAGACATTTATATCTATAATTTAAAAAATATAATATGACATCTAAAATTATCAAATACTGGCTGGGTGCAGTGGGTTGTGCCTGTAATCCCAGCACTTTGGGAGGCTGAGGCAGGAGGATACCCTGAGGTCAGCAGTTCGAGACCATCCTGGTCAACATGGTGAAACCCTGTCCTTATTAAAAATACAAAGTATTAGCCAGATGTGGTGGTACATGCCTGTAATCCCAGCTACTTGGGAAGCTGAGGCAGGAGGTATCACTTGAACCTGGGAATCGGAGGTTGCAGTGAGCTGAGATCGCACCACTGCACTCCAGCCTGGGCTACAGAGTGAGTCTGAAAAAAAAGTATTAAATACGTTCTAAAGGCTAAAAAATGAGATTTAATCGTAAAAACTTATTAATCTCCAATAACGTGGAATATGGTTGAGTATGATATAGCTTTTATTTGGTACTACTACAAAAGACATAATTTATCTTTTAATAATAGTGAAAGGAGGCCGGGTGTGGTAGCTCACGCCTGTAATCCTAGCACTTTGGGAGGTCAAGGTGGGTGGATTCCCTGAGCTCAGGAGTTTGAGACCAGCCTGGGCAACACGGTGAAACCCTGTCTCTACTAAAATACAAAAAATTAGCAGGGTGTGGTGGCGTGGGCCTGTAGTCCCAGCTAGTCGGGAGGCTGAGGCAGGAGAATTGCTAGAATCCAGAAGACAGAGGTTGCCATGAGCCAAGATTGCATCACTGCACTCCAGCCTGGGCGAGAGCCAGACTCTTAATAATAATAATAATAACAGTAATAATATCAGGAGACGGGTGATCCTGCACCTTTGTTTTCATCCCTGCTTCTGGAGCTCCACCGCGCCCTGCGTCTTCTTCCCTGTTCTGCCTGTCTCTTTCTGAAATGAGCAACCTGGAAAGGGTTAGGGGCTAGATCTGGAAGCTTTTGTATTCTGGAATTGTTCAAAGGTATTTAGGAGTTGAGCTATACCCGAAGAGCTGAATACACCTCAGGGGATACCATGAGGAAGATTCCAAAAGTTCTAGCAGGATCAAGGCCTGTTAGCTTTCTTATACATCTCAAATAAATAAAAGTCTCTTTCTGTGTGCCTCACTTCTTGGTGCCAACATCTATTCACATGCTCATCTGCCCCTGAGCGTGCATATCACTTATTTCTTAGTGCCTTAGTTTATTCATTAATTTCTTCCCTTTGCTGCTTCATCTTCTACTTTTTCTCTACATTTTTATTTTACATTTCTCTATTATTGCTTCTCTATCTCACTCTTTCCCCTCAAATAGTTTGTAAATTTTAATTATGTTCTTCACTAGGTCTTGTACTTTTTCATAGAAATGGACATTTACTCATCTATGTTGAATACAGGCTGATATGGTTTGGCTCTGTGTCCCCAACCAAATCTCATCTCCAATTGTAATCCCCTTAATCCCTACATGTTAAGGGAGAGACCAGGGGGGAGCTGATTGAATTTTGGGGTGGTTTTCCCCATGCTGTTCTTGTGATACTGAGTTCTCACAAAATATAATCATTTTATAAGGCAATCTTCCCTGCTCTTGTGAGCTCTCTCTTTCCTGCCACCAGGAAAGGTCTTTGCTTCCCATTTCACCTTCCGTCATGATTGTAAGTTTCTGAGGCCTCCCCAGCCACATGAAACTGTGAGTCAATTTAACCTCTTTTCTTTATAAATCACCCAGTCTTGGAAATTCTTTATCGCAGAGTGAAAATGGACTGATATTCAGGTTAAACATTTCTTTTTAAATATTTGATGTGATCACTAATTTCTATGATTCATGGCACCTGATTTATTAAAACAAAATGGCCCATTTGTGACCTACATCTTCCAAAGAATCAAATCA
The DNA here is from genome assembly GCF_001604975.1 of Cebus imitator. NCBI lineage: Eukaryota > Metazoa > Chordata > Mammalia > Primates > Cebidae > Cebus > Cebus imitator. The sequence goes on from NW_016107372.1 coordinate 5,793,457, forward strand.
AAATCATAATGAATATATTAAAGAAGAACATGCAAAAGAAAGATGAAAATGGTAGGCAGTAAGTTATTTTAAGTCTCCAAAGTTTATCATAAAACATATTTGTACCTGACCTGCTTACCATGTAGACACAAAAATTTATAGCAATAGCATATGAGTTAATCACTTCTTCTGTGTCTCATGTCATTCACCTCTCTGCACAAATTTTAAAAATATATATTAATAATAATCACCAATAAAAAATTACTAGATCTAAAGAGACTATCAGGCATCCTAACTGAATCATAGATAAACATTACGATGTTCCATCCAACAGGAAAAAAACACTTCCAATAACAATGAATGTGAAGGCCATATTTAGAAAATTGTGAAACAAAAGGAAATTTATCTATCTCTTTTGTCTCATTTTATTCCTTCTCTATTGACCAATCTCCATCAACAATTATAAACCTTCCAAATATGAAATTGTTATATTAGGTGTGCCTTATATAAATTATTAAAAATGAGTTCAAGGTATAAATTTTATTTGACATAGTTTTCCTTAATTAAAACAAATATTATATTTGTTTTAGATTGACTATTAGTAAAGTCTCAACATTTACTTCTCTAAATCAAGAGAGGCTTGGAAAACAGAGATACCAGTTTTACTTTTATTCCTGAAATGTAGAAAATCCCTGAAACTTAAAAAAAAAATAATGAAACTCACGGTCATAAATGTTATACTACTTCATATGACCTTTATCAACAGGTCCACAAATCCTGTCTGGCAAAAGTAAAGGGGAGAATTGTATCCATGAATATACGGCAACAGAAACTACTGGTTAACTCCCAATTAACAATTTTGATTCTATTGTTTGCATTATGGAAAGATTCTGAGAGCCCCTTTGACTTTGTGAGCGTCTAAAGTTGTCTTTACATTTTCCTCGAGAGTCAAAAATTAGTAGCAATTTGATTTGTCCATTTGATTTATTTGATTATTCATTTGTATTACCTATGTTTTTCCTCCCTTCCATTTAAGTAAAGTAAAATACTGAGGTTAATGTAACTCAGGGGCATGCCCTTTCTCTGCAGAGGTGATGCATGGTTAATAGCACATGTGAAATAATTCAATCATTGGCTCCCTAAAAGCTGTAAAGAGGCTTGACCAGTCTTCCATGTACAAGCTTTGTTTTAGAAGTACACATAGCTCATTTTTGGAGTTGAGTGGGGAAGTCTGTGACATATAGCACATAGACTGATTCTAACAGATGGATTTTTCTTGAAATAGCTTCATTAGTTAATCATTTCTTTTACATATACTTTTTTTTCTAGCTAATTGGCATAGCTGCCAGCTGGAGCTTGGGATCTTCCAAAGAAGCTGATAGGTAGAGAGAAAATCCAATCATCTTACCAATTTCTAAGATGAAAGTTCTATTAATTTCACGATACCCATTATGTATTTTTAAAGTAAAATGTTTAAAAAATATTTTCTCTTATTCTAAATACCTTATTTTGATCTGTGTGAAAACCAAATTAATCAATCAATTATCTGGAAGAAACTTTAAACTTTAATAAATTATCTAGACCAGGTTTTTCCAACATTGGCATTATTGACATTGTAGACCAGATCATCCTTTGTGCCTGTGTGGGGTGGGGGAGCCATCTTGTGCATTCTACATGGTTAAGCAGCATTTCTGGCTTTTACACCCATACATGTCAGTATCATCCCCAGTTGTAACAACGGATAACATCTGTAGACATTGCAAAATATCCTGGGGGACAAAATTTCCCTAGTTGACAACTGCTCTAGAAACAGATTGTTCCTAGTTTTAAATTCAATTCTTAAAAGAATTTTACGTATGTATGTACATATGCATGAATATAACTCCAGACATGCCTAATATATTAGAAATGTCTGCTTTTCAGTTAGGGAATTAAAATGTTTTGGGGGCAATTGAAATAGCTAACATTTTCAGAAATCTCTGTGTAAAGGGAAAAAAGAATTAGTGGCTTATAACTATCAAGGAATATCAATTATATTAAAAATGCCATTATCATTTTCATCATCAAAAATATTGAGGATTTCTTTTCCTTTAAGGAAAGTTCGCAGTATGACTATATGAATAGATAAATAAAAAATCATGTGAGGGATTATGTGAGATGTAAGAGATTAATTATCAGTTTAGGGGCCTAAGGCATTTTTAAGTAAGAGAAAGAAGTGTAATTTAATGAAATGGACGTAGAAAAAACTAATCTGGGTCTGTTTTGACTTTTCCATATACTTGTGTGATTTGGAACTCACAAAATAGCTATCCAGATATAGAAATTTCATGGTCTTTGAAATTCAGTAGTAAAAATAATGTTCACCACCTTAGTGATTCTTCTGTTATGTATTGATGAATCTAAGAAGAGTACCATAGAAATAGATATGAATCACCATGGCTTTTACAAGGAAAACAATGGTTCTATTCTCATTTATAGTAAAGGTAAAAATATAAGAACATGAAGTATACAGAGAAAATCATTTGTTATGGCAAAGACAAAAAAAGATTCCTAATCAAACTGCTTTCTTTCCAACAGAGGTTTTCTAATACGAATTTGCTTACGAAGTTTTTAAATATAAGATGAGGGTAAGTTTTAACATTTAACAATTGCAGGTTTGAATGTTTAATTCTCACTCCCCCGCCCCCATACCTCCAAATCAAGATATTTACCTAAAAATTCAATAGTGGTCTCTGTTATCACTGTTTGACTTTCCAGGGCCATTGTAAGAATTTAGATTGTATACTTTATTTTTTTAATCACTCTTCTTTTAAATAGAAAATGTTATATTGTGCAGATTGTCATTTTTAATTCTTTCAGCTACATTCAAGATACACTACTTGGCTTAGTATGGCAAAAGTGAATTACCACATTTTGCATGTTAAGATTGCAACTAAAAGGCCTCAAGACCACCTACTCCATGTGTTATCTGCACAGACCTAAAATTCCATAGCGGTCCCTGTTTTCACTTTTCAGCTTTCCAGGACCATTGTAAGAATTTAGATTTTATATCTTATTTTTCAAAATCATTCTTCTTTTCAATAGGTATTGGTATATTGTGCAGACTACCATTTTTAATACTTTAAGGATACGCGATTTGGCCTAGCATGGCAAAAGTGAACTAACACATTTTGCATGCTAAGATTCCAACTCCAAGGCCTTGAGACCCAGGACTGCGTGCGTTATACGCACACAATGGACTTCACCCCGGTTTTAAGCCTGGCACTGGGCTCTGGGCTCGGCAGGCCCTGCACACTTACTCTCTGCAGGCTCTTTGGAGCGCCGGCCACTGGATGACTTGCGCAGCAGGCTGCGGCCGGAGGAGAAGAGGCTGGTCAGCTCCTCCAGGGGGCTCGTGGGTGTCCGGGACCGGGAGCCACCCGGGGCCGCCCCGTAGGTGTTTACCGCCGCGTTGACCATCTTGGCCCCATCTTGCGACACGGGTCGGGGGGTCGAGTGAGGCACTGAAGAAGAGCTCCTGGAGAGGCTGCCCGAATGCACAGCGTCGTAGGGGGGAGGCCTCTTGAGGCTCAGGGGAGTCAGGGACCTCCCCATGCTGACCGGGGAGGGAGACGTGGAGTGGCTTTTAGGGTAGCCGTGGGGGGACTGGGTTCGGTACAGCGTGGAGGGGGGCGGCGGGGACGAGGAGAGCGCAGGGGTGGCAGAGGCAGGTCCCAGGGCCGCCGCCTGCTCCTTCTCCAGTTTTGCATGGCTGGGGACGTGGGGCGGCAGCGCGGAGGGCGACGCCCCCGCTGGCTGTTTCATGTAAGACACGTTTTCCAGCACGGGAAGCTTGGTGACCTCCAGCGGGGTGAGCGGGGACTCGTCGGAGTTGGGGGAGCAATGCACCGGGGCGGGAGGGAACACCAGCAGCGGGGGTCTGTGAGAAAGCAGGTTGGGGAAGGGCGGGGGGATGTCGCAAAGCAGCCCCTTGGGGGGGCATGGCACTGAGGCCTTGGCGAAGTCCAAGTCAGGCACCGTGGGAGTAGCACACTGCGAAGAACAGCTGTGATGGTCGAAATCACATTTGGCGTCCTGGCCCAAGTCGTCAAAGATGGGGTACTTCATTTCCTCGTAGACGGCCTCGCTCTGGTCGTCGTCCTCCTTCCTGAAGTCTCTGAGAATGTTCCCCACCATCTCGATGTACACGGGCTCCTCTTCCTCGGGGTCTCCCGCGGGGCTGCCCATCTGGGACAGGGAGGAGTCCCGGGGCAGCGACGTCCTCCGGGGCCCCCCGTGCTTTTTGATGTACGTTTCATCGAAAGATGTGCTCAGTTGAGTGTTCGGATTCCGCTTCGGTTTGGGAGGTGGAATCTTCTTGGAATATTCATCACTGTGGGGTCTTGGTTTGGCCGACACTAAAAAACAAAAAACGTAGTGAAATTGATGAGTATCATAGGAAAGTTTTCAAAAATGATTTGCACAGGGTTTACCACAATAAACTTTAGACCAGAGGGGTAGTCTGATTCATTCTTAGTTTGAGGGTCACAGTAAAAGTCAACCAAAGAGACAAGCATTTCCCATATTTAGAAAGCCTGATGGCAGAATAATAATCATCTTTAAACTGATATTAATCATCTAACACTTATAAGTGCATTAAAACCAGGACTGTTCACCCCTTTGCCTTAGAATGCCTAAATGAAAACTTTCAGATGTAACATATTGGATAAATGCAATCATAAATTTTGTAAAAATTAATCTGCTAGAATTGAGAAAGAAACGCAGGAGGAAAAAAAAAACAATTAGAGTCTCTGTTAGCACTATTGGTCAAAAACACCACACAGATTGCACCCTTTTACGATGTGGTTTTTTCTAGGTGAACACATCTTGCTTGCATTTAGGATAAAAATTTCCCAGCCTGCTAGACTTAATATCTGTCTTAGCTCACATAAATAGCTGCCATACAGACAGGTCTGATATTTCTGGGGAAATTGATGTGAAAATCTTATGAGGCTAGACAAGTTAATCTTTATATCGCCAAGTATTGTTGATTATGGTGTATTTGTTTGTGTTTGTTCTTCAGATCTCTTATGATACTCCAAATGCTGTCTCAGAGTGAATTTATTAGGTATGTTCCACTGACACTTCAGAACACCCTTTTAAAGAGAATAACTCAGAGAATGATATGGAAGATTCAAGAATAACTTCTGGAAACTCACAACAGATATGTGTACCAACGAATTGCACAGCCTGCTGGATGCCCCTTTGTTGACAGAATATAAACTGATACCATATAGTAGCATGGAACAGGCTGGCAAATGCCAGTGATTAAAAGTAATTCTTTAGCATGCAAGGAAGGTACTTGAGTCTTGTTATTATCTCATTATCTCATTGTGTTGGTATATGATTACAGTGATTACTCTGCAATGTAGCAGGATGTAGTTGCTTTCAGTAGATGGTAGGATATACTGTGAGCTGATGGTACAGCTTAGAGTTTTAAGACTATGAGGAACTAACAAGCTAAAGAGAAGGATCTCAAGGCACAAATCGGGAAACACCTGAATTTTCCTCTCTTATTTTTTTTTAATTGGCCTAATTTATATAGAATAGTTGTGCTAAAATGTGGTAAAGGATTGGAAACTGCTTAAGGATAATTTAAATGGCTGCTCCACCTGTCAGTCGAGCCTTCAGCAACAGGGAATCAATCAAAAATTCTAGCAGTGACTATGTGTTTCACCTTTCTAGATCACTCCCGTTTCAAATATTCTGTCCCAACATGCCTATGATGATGGTTTTACTCACTACAACCAAACTGCTTTTTGAGGGGAAGTTTTGTAATGTGTCTAGAATTTGCATTAACCCATACTGGGTAGAACTAGATGTTATTTTCCAGGGGTGAAAAGCCTAGAGACAAAATGGGGTGAAAATGATGCAGTCAGTCTTTTTAGGAGAGACCCAAAGCAATGAATAACTGTACCGCCTAATTTGGCATATGTTATACTGGTATTGAAATCTGAGTACATTAATTTTCATATGATTTTAGTAAGTCATTAGATTATACACAAAAATCTGAGCCCCAATAAAGTAAAACTATAAATCAAAGAACAAGGTTAACATAGTTGCAGTCAGCACTTAGAAGAACCAAAGTTCATCCAGATTATTCTTCTGAAACATGTTTCCTGCCCTTCTCAATAGAAAGAAATGACTGTTGACCAAATACAGGCTCTGGGGAATTATTTGCCACAAATACTGAGTTCTAGAGATTGAATGGAGAGAGTCTGAGGGAATTCTTTGAGAGCAGAAGACTGAAGAGAGAGGTGCTCTAAGAATGGAGGGGTTAACCTAAGGCTAGAAATTAGTGTGTGTCCATGAGATGGGTAATTTCATCATATGGAAATAATTGTATTTAGAATGATTTTCATTTTTCATCCTCTATAATTTGCTTTTGTTTTCTTTGACCCTTCACTAAAGGCTGATACTCCAACATAGACTGTGGAGAGAAATAACAGGGTAAGAACTTAAGCATCTGCTGAGCCTATGCCTAGGTAGCTGCACTGCACTGATGGGAGACTACTGTGTGGGATTCCCAGGCAGTGAGGCTGTCAGTGGCAGCTCTGAGCATGGCATGGAATTCAGGGAAGCAACGGTTGATGAACAACACTGGCAACAACCTCTCCCTTTCCCATACAGATGAGAAGGTGGCCTTTGGAATGGAAGAGAGATATGATTGGATTTACTCCAATTGTGAGCAAATGCCATTTCATTTTCTTTGCCAAAAGAATCAGAAATGAAATAAAGCCCCTCTATATCCATCAAATGATTTAAGAAAAAGAAGTTTCTATTGCAGAACACAGCATACTTAGAATTAAGTAGAACAACTATTGATTGAAAAGGAGTCTGGACAACCCATTTAAGAACAATTTCAATGATAAACCAAGTACAGACGTTGTATGACTAGGGAAACAAAATATAGCATATGGCTTTTATGGTGTCTGTGTGATGATCAGAACTGACAGTTGCTGTTGACTGAATTGTGTCCTCATTCTTCTGCAAAAATATTCAGCTGTTGAAGCCCTAATTTCCAATGCGATAGTATTTGGAGACAGATCCTTTGGGAGATAATTAGGCTTGGATGAGGTCATGAAGGGAGGACCCTCATGATGTGACTGATTATAAGAAGAGACAGCAGAGAGTTCTCTCCTGGCGCGTGCACACCCTCTTTTTCTCTCTACCCCACCTCCCTTCTCTCTGTCTGTCTATCTGCGTGTGTGTGTGTGTGTGTGTGTGTGTGTGTGTGTGTGTGTGTGTACGTGCTATATGAGAACACAGAGAGAAAGCATCAGTCTAATCAATCTACAAGCCAGGTAGAGAGCCCTCACCAGAAACTGACCATGCTACTATCTTGATTTTGAACTTTTAGCCTCAAGAATTATGAGAAAATTTCTCTAATTTAAGTCACTCACTAATTTTGTCACAGCAAAATGAGCTTAGCTACCTAAAACAACATCATGCTTATTAAGTCCTAATGTAAAAAGCCCTTCACAGATGAATGATGAACATTTTAATTTCATCCTCTGGCACTGGAAAACTTTAACTAACTTTATTATTTTAGGATTAAAACAACTCTTTCCAAGGCCTTTAAATTTCTCCTGCTCCCTGTCCCTCCTCAATTCTTACAACTATGTCACAGAGAACACATTCTGGCTATAACTAGAGTTGCTCATCCCATACATAGGCCAAGAGCACCCTTCTGCCACATGGCCTGTCATACTCTCTCTTCTTGATCTAGTTCCTAATTTGTGGAAGACACTTACTACTTAAATCTGGCCCATTCTCTGGATGTTTGCTGCTTGTTGTTTGTTCTGATATACTTATTCCCTGCCTTATGCTGCTCTGCTTGTTCAGCCCACAAGCTGAAGTCAATCTCTATCCAGCCTTGCCCAGGGGAATCCCTCTTTATCTAGGCAAGGTTCTTCCCTCTTCCATTCCCTGTTTGGTGAAGAGAGCCTAACACAGGCAGATTCATGAAGTTCAAGCAATTTTTCCTCTGGTCCTTTTTTTAAATATTGATCCAACTTTAAAATGAAGGTGTGAGGGTGGGGTGTGGTGGCTTACACCTGTAACCTCAGCTCTTTGGGGGGCAGAGGCAGGTGGATCAGTTGAGGTCAGGAGTTCGAGACTAGCCTGGCAAACATGGTGAAGCCCCATCTCTATTAAAAATACAAAAGTTAGCCAGGTGTAGTGGCACATACCTATAATCCCAGCTATGTCAGGAGGCTGAGGCAGACGAATCACTTGAACCCGGGAGGCAGAGGTTGCAGTGAGCCAAGATCACACCACTGCACTCCAGCCTAGGTGACACAGCGAGACTTTGTCTCAAAAAATAAATAATAAATTAAATTAAATTAAGTTAAATGAGAGTGTGAGGATATTTAGAGAATAGAATCTTCTGTAAATTACAGATGATCAGGATGAATTAACAGATCCAGTCTTTCAATATGGGGGTAGGAGCTTTTTAAAAAGTCTGCTTTTTATTCCCTGCTCTCCCTCCTTGCAATCTCATGGTTCTTTGTGGTAAATCAGAGGAGGAAACAATTTTCTTTCTAATAAACTGATTTTGATTTTTACTTTCATTTTCCATGAAACATCTGGTTTTACATTAATGCAAGTATCGAGTAAGTAATTTATATAACAATGAAAATCTGTTTCAACTGCCACTGTCATGAGTACCATTTTAACAGTTTATCTATATAAGTCTGAAATTTCAGACGTTGTCCGATAATTTATTCCAACCTAATCTCATTCTACGATCTTAAATATTAAAGAAGATTTTATTTAAAATGCCATTTCTTTATAAGGTACTTAAAAATAGTCTTGAGCTACATACATAGATGCTAAAATTCTGCTAATAAAAGACAATAAAATGGTACTGCAAATTTCAACATTTAACCAAATTCAAACATGATAAAAAGGTGATTTTTATGGCTCTTGAATAAATTTTAAATTATTTCTAATAAGCCCAAAGATAGAAGCAATAATTCCTGTTCAGCTCCAGAATACAAGTTTTCATGCTTAAAATAGTATAATGACAGTAGCATTTAATAAGCAGAAAGTGACATTTTGGAAATGAGCTATCTGAGCACAAAGGTTATGCATGGCTTTCAGTCATGCCTAGATGATCTTCCTTTCACAGTTAATTTTGGAAATTCACCACGTGCCTTGTCAACCTATCTTTAGGAAATACTTTTCTCCTTATTAAAAAAAAAAAAAGTGTAATGCAAAACAATGCCTTAATATCTGTAGGTGTTCTTGACCCAAGAGGTGAAAAAAATAGATAACACAGGTCAGCTTGTCCCTTCCTAGAAAGACTGTGACTACAGAATCCCAGAATATGAAGGGCTCTTTGAGATATCCCTCCCAAATTCCATATACTACTAATGAACAAATACAAATCCTTTCTTTCTTTCCTTCCTTCCTTCCCTCCCTCCCTCCCTCCCTCCCTCCCTCCCTCCCTCCTTTCTTTCTTTCTTTCTTTCTTTTTCTTTCTTTCTTTCTTTCTTTCTATCTTTCTTTCTTTCTTTCTTTC
>NW_016107372.1:5803059-5806966 GCF_001604975.1 Cebus imitator
TTCCTTCCTTCTTTCTTTCTCTCTCTCTTTCTCTCTCTCTCTCTCTCCTTTTTTTGAGACAGAGTTTTGCTCTGTTGCCCAGGCTGGAGTGCAGTAGCATGATCTCAGCTCACTGCAACCTCCTCCTCCCTGGTTCAAGTGATTCTCCTTCCTCAGTCTCCCAAGTAGGTGGGACTACAGACAAACGCCACCACACCCAGCTAATTTTTGTATTTTTAGTGGAAGCAGGGTTTCACCATGTTTGTCTGGCTAGCCTCCAACTCCTGACCTCTTGATCCACCCACCTCAGGCTCCCAATGTGCTGAGATTACAGGCATGAGCCACCAGCCTTGAATGCTTTATTAACCACAATATCTAAGAGAATCTCATAACTTCAATTTAATTCCACACCCTTTGAAACAAAGAAACCCACAAAGGAAAAAGCTATGCAATTCATTATTTTGTATATGGCATAAAATATCATCTTAAACAGTCTTTTCATTAGCAGCACTATAACTTTGCATACCTTGTTTTAGAGGTGTATTTAAGTAAGTAATTCAAACAGAGAAATGTGGATCCATTGAAGGAAAATAATGCTTACACTGTGATACTGGAACTGGCTGATTCTGGAAGGTGAGAGACACATTTCCCACTTTCAGCAGAACTGTGCTCACAATAACTCTTTTCACAACTCACAACTCCACAACTTTGAGGGATATTTTTATTTTCACAGTCACAAGCCCCCACAATACTATCCACTATGTTTTTTTTTTTTTTTATAAAGACGCTTGTTAAAAAATGGAAGTTGAAAATGTTCTTAGTCTGTTTATCATAGAACAAGAAAGTGTAACCATGTTTAAAGTGTAAGACCTGTGTTACAGTCCTGGATCTGGTGACAGTGAACTCAGAGAACTCACATGAACATTTTGGTGGAACGAAATGAAGGTATGGAACTGGCTCAACAGTGTGATCAGAAAGTCAAGTGGGACTGAAAGGGTCTTGGTTTAAACTAGAAGACATGATTCTAATCTCTTCTCTGCCTCAGTCAGGATGCAGAACATTGGCAAATTACTTTGAAGTATATTTTTATTTACACTCACTTCTGCTATAAATACAACAAAGGGCTTTAATCAAAACAACTGCTCTTTGAAATATTCATTTCAATCCACTAGTTGTAAAATAATATTAGAGTCTATAACCAATATTTTAAAACAATAAATTAGAATAGATTAGAAAATATGGGTGCCTTTCATATGAAAGAGATAAAGGTTGCTTCTTGAAAAAATAAGTATATAGAAATTCCTTAAGACACACATATTTCTTATAGGTTATGATCAAGAATATTTGGAAAACCCTAAATGAGAACATCTCTGGCTGACAGTCTCCAGTAATTCATCTATCAGTTCTTTTTCTCCCTATACCCACATATGTTCCCATTCAGTAAGAGGTGGAGTCTTTCTTTTCCCCTTGATTCTGGCAGCTTCTACTTTCTCCCAAAGAAAACAAGCCACTAAGACAGAAATCTGACCACTCAGAGATCACCATGCTGTAAGGAAGCTCAATCTACCCATGGAGAAATGAACCAACAAATGGAATCAATAATGAAAATGAAACCCTAGCCATATGACTTCAGTAAAGCTGCCTCAGTTGCTGTCACACCTGTCTGAACTACCTTAGATAAGATAGCCGACATTTTGGCTCAATGATAAGCCATCCCCACTGTGTCCTGTTGAATTTTTAACCCACAGAATTTTTAGCAAATATAGTCATTGCTTTTTAAATGCCTAAATTATGTAGTTATACATACCTGAAACTGGTATCAGAAATACAGTGCTACCATAAAAAAACTTGTACACTGGTTTTGGTACTCATGACAGCAGAGGCCTGAAGGACAGTGAGGAGACCAGCTGGAAGCTCTAAAGCTACCAAGGAAATTGCTATTGGAGGCTAGAAAAAGGGAGAATGGTGTTATAGATTAGGGAAAAATTGATAAGACATTGCCGTTGTAAGGCAGAAAACATGAAATGTACCTAATGAAATTTGGACCTAATGAAGGAGAGTTCTGGGAGAAGATGAAATCATGAGTTGGTCTGTTTTAGGCATGTACAATAGAGGATTGCAGGAGACAGAGCTACTAAGGAAAGAAATGCTTTGTTCTCAAGGAGAAATAAAAGGAAATAGTTCCAGTGCAGTATTTGACATGAACACTTTTCTGAGCAGCAAAACGTTTCAAAATAAAAACAAGCATCAGAGCAAAGGTCAAATTCAGAACTCTGCCAGTAAAATGTGGCCTTGGGGTAAAAATCAATTTAAGGGTATGACTATAAGAGTCCATGTTGACATCTCTGAAAGGTTTAAGGTACTGAATCTGGGGCTCCTAGGAATCTCACAAACACTGTGTCACAATGTCTTGACCGTAGCCTTAAGTGGAGAGGCGCCTGTCTCAAGCCAACCTGTGGTTCTGCCTTTCATCTGAAGAAATGTGGTATGATCTGCTTCACAGAAAGCCCACAAAAATTATAAGGAGACTTGGCCACACTGTCTAGACAGAACAGAGACAGTTCAAAATTTAAATTAAAAAAAGACTTTGGGTCCCAAAACTTTTGAAGCCTGAAAGTAGCTGGTAAACTACTCACTTGCAGGTACAGGTTATTTGTCATAGAAAAGAAAAGATTATTTGAAAGTAGATTCAAGAGCTTGGAGAACAAAATCAAGAGCCACAGATGACCAAAACCAGGGAGCAGAACTGGGCCCTAATCAACAATTTTTTAGCCTGCAGAGTAGGGAGAACTGGCCACATGACTATAACTGAACTGAATTGCTGTGAACCAGTGACTTCTACCCTCCCTCTAGCCCCAACTTTTTTGAACAAGACTGTACATCACTCTTTTCCTGCCCCTGACCTGCCAGTATATGTTGGATTTGTGTGGTGCAGATAAATTTTACTTTTAGTGCATAGTCTTTGAATATGAGGAATTGCAACCTACGAGCTGTGCCTGAGAAACTGCACTAGGAAGCCTCATTGCACATGGGCATGATTTATGTGATGAAACCTTAGTTTCAATCTGATGTTGCCATGTCATGAAACTTTTGGGGAAGAGGGTGAGAATATTGTGCCTATTGGAAATATTGTGGCTAGAAGGCAAATTTCGTTTGACAGTTTTTCAAGATAGCCACCCTCAACTCCTTCCCTTCTTTTACACGTTCTGCCTATCAATAGGTAGTATCTGTCTCCCTCTTCTGAAATAAGAGCTCCTTTTTGACTTGCCTTGACCCATAGAGTGTGTCAGAAGTGATTATCTAAATCTTAGATGTAAGAGAACTGGCAGGATCACTTCTTCTATCTTGAGAGCCAATTGCTGTGAAAGACCACTTAGACCAACATGTTATGAAGTTCAACCAAACCATGATAAGAAATAGGGAAGAAAGATTGCTCAGACATATGAGTGAAGCATTCTTCAACATTCCAACCCATCTCAACTGCCAGCTGAGTAGAGAAAAATAAGAGGCCCCGGCCAATGTCACATAGAGCAGAGGAACCACACATATAAGCCAAAAACTCACAGAACAATAAGAAATAATAGAATTTTGGGGCAGGGTATGGTGGCTCACATCTGTAATCCCAATACTTTGGGAGACCAAGGCCAGTGGATCATGAGGTCAGGAGTTTGAGACCAGCCTAGCCAACACAACCTATCTCTACTAAAAACACAAAAATTAGCTGGGCATGGTGTGGGTGCCTCTAATCCCACCTACTTGGGAGGTTGAGGCAGGAGAATTGTTTGAACCTGGGAGGTGAAGGGTACAGTGAGCCAAGACCACATCATTGCACTCTAGCCTGGTGACAAGAGCAGAACTCAAAGGAAAGAAAGAAAGAAAGAAAGGAAGAGAGAAAGAGAGAAAGAGAGAAAGAAGAGAGAAAGAGAGA
>NW_016107372.1:5807223-5832597 GCF_001604975.1 Cebus imitator
GAAAGAAAGAAAGAAAGAAAGAAAGAAAGAAAGAAAGAAAGAAAGAAAGAAAGAAGGAAAGAAAGAAAGAAAGAAAAGAAAGAAAGAAGGAAAGGAAGGAAGGAAGGAAGGAAGGAAGGAAAGAAGGAAGGAAGGAAGGGAAAAAAAGAATAAAATTGTTGTTGTTCTCAGCCATGGCATTTTGGGTTGGTTTATTACACAGCAATAGATAACTAAAAACAAATCCAAAATTAATTTCCTGTGCATGTGGATATCTCATAGAAAAATATTGTTGTCATTTTAATAGAAATAGGGTATAGATTGTACCCTGAGGATACAGAAAACATCTTTCTAGAATACAGAAATTAAGAAAATAAGCTGTCCTTTGGCATTATAAAATCACCACAGGACGACTCAGAGAAGAGATATAAAAAGATTACATACTTTCTGGTCAAAAATCTGGATTGAAATCAGAGAGAAAGTGTTAATATATATAAAGGAAGCACAACCAGAGTAAACATTGCCAGCAACAGGAATGGAAAACCTTAAGACCATGGAGCATAGCCTGGTGCCACCTCAGAAAGCAATTAGGGGATGTGGTCTTCTGTCATATCTGTGCTGTGGACATGGCCAGCATGCCAGTAGAGCCTGAAGCCACTACATACATAATTCTTATGAGTCATTATTTTTCTAAGTTCAGATTCAATGAGAAATCTTTTAATAATTTAGATTTCCAAAGTTTCTAATATGGTTTGACTGTGTGCCCACCCAAATCTCATCTTGAATTGTAATTCCCATAATCCCTACATGTCATGGAAGTGGACCAGTGAGAGGTAATTGCATCATGGGTTGTTTCCCCCATGCAGTTCTCATGATGATGATTCAGTCCTCATGAGATCTGATGGTTTTATGCACTTCGCCTGCTGGCAGTCATTCTCTCTCCTACAGCCCTGTGAAGAGGTGCTTTCCACCGTGATTGTAAGTTTCCTGAGGCCTCCCAGCCAATTCAGAAGTGCGAATCAATTAAACCTCTTCTCTTTATAAATTACCGAGTCTCAGGCAGTTCTTCATAGCAGTATGAGAACAGATTAATATAGTAAATTAGTACTGGGTATTGGGGCACTTCTGTAAAGATACCTTAAAATGCGGAAGTGACTTTGGAACTGGGTAACAGGCAGAGGTTGGAACAGTTTGGAGGGCTTGGAAGAAGAAAAGAAAATGTGGGAGTTTGGAACTTCCTAGAGACTTGAATGGTTTTAACCAAAATAATGATAGTAATGTGGACAATGAAGTCCAGGTTGAGGTGGTCTCAGTTGGACATGAGGCACTTCCTAGGAACTGGAGCAAAGGTGACCCTTGCTATGCTTTAGCAAAGAGACTGGAGGCATTTTGCCCCTGCCCTGGAGATCTGTGAAACTTTGAACTTGAGAGGGATGATTTAGTGTATGTAGTAGAAGACATTTCTAAGCAGCAAAGTGTTCAAGAGGGAGCAGAGCATAAAAGTTTGGAAAATTTGCCACCTGACAATGCAATAGAAAAGAAAAAACCCATTTTCTAGGGAGAAATTCAAGCCAACTGCAGCTGCAAAAATTTGCATAAATAACAAGGAGCCAAATGTTAATCACCAAGATAATGGGGAAAATGTTTCCATGGCATGTCAGAGACCTTCACAGCATCCCCTCCCATCACAGGCCTGAAGACCTAGGAGGAAAAAAGGGTTTTGTGGGCTGGGGCCAGGCCCCCTCTGCTCTGTGCAGCCTCAGTACATGGTGCCCTGCATCCCAGCTGCTTCAGCTCCAGCCAAGTCTAAAAGGGGCCAAGGTACAGCTCAGCCATTGTTTCAAATGGTCCAAGTCCTTAGCCTTGGCAGCTTCCATGTGGTGTTGGGCCTGTGGGTACACAGAAGTCAAGAGCTGAGATTTGGGAATCTCCGCCTAGATTTCCAAGGATGTGTGGAAATGCCTGTATGTCTAGGCAGGAGTTTGCTGAAGAAGCAGAGCCCTCATGGAGAACTTCTGCTATGACAGTGTGGAAGGGAAATGTGGGGTAGAGCCCCAACACAGAGTCCCCACTATGGCACTTCCTAATGGAGCTGTGAGAAGAAGGCCACCATCCTTCAGACTCCTCAATGGTGGATCCACCAACAGATTGCACCATGTGCTCGGAAAAGCCTGGAAAGCCCACACTCAACACCAGCCTGTGAAGGCAACCCAGAGTGTGGCTATACCATCCACAGCCATAGGGACAGAGGTACCAGAGGCCATGGGAGCCTAGTTCTTGCATCAGTGTGACCTGGATGTGAGACATGGAGTCAAAGGACATCTTTTTGGAACTTTAAGGTTTAATGACTACCCTGTTGGATTTGGGACTTGCACATGGCCTGTAGCATCTTTGTTTTGGCCAATTCATCTTGTTTGGAACAGGTATATTTGCCCAATGCCTGTACCCCCATTGTATCTTGGAAGTAACTAACTTGCTTTTGATTTTACAGGCTCATAGGTGGAAAGGACTTGCATTGTCTGAGATGAAACTTTGGACTTGGCCTTTTGGGTTAATGATGGAATGAGTTAAGACTTTGGGGGACTGTTGGGAGGGCATGATTGTGTGTTAAAATGTGAGGACATGAGATTTGGGAGGTGCCAGGGGCACAATGATATGCTTTGGCTGTGTCCCCACCCAAATCTCATCTTAAATTATAGTTCCCATAATTCCCACTTATTGTGGGAGGTACCCAGTGAGAAGTAATTGAATCATGGGGGCAGTTCCCCCATGGTGTTTTCATGATAGTGAGTTCTCATGAGATCTGATGGTTTCATAGGCATCTGGCATTTCCCCTATTGGCATTCATTCTCTCTCCTGCTGTGAAGAGGTGCCTTCCACCACGATTATAAATTTCCTGAGGCCTCCCCAGCCATGCAGAACTGTGAGTCAATTAAACCTCTTTTCTTTATAAATTACCCAGTCTCAGGTATTTCTTTATATTGGTATGAGAATGAACTAATACAGTTTCTTATTAGAAAACAAGCAAAATGGGATTCTAGTTCTAAACTCCCATGCCTTTTGAGTTTGGTTACTGTAGACATCTGATGAAGGAGTTTCTGAGCCTGTAGATTGTGGCCAAACCTGTACCAAGGCAAATTCAGCACAGTAACACCATTTTGTGGAAATCTATCCAGGCAGGCAGCCAGCATTCCCAAGAAGACACAGCCCTCTGTTCACAGTGTATATCACAAGTTCTAGTTTGATATTTGCATTCCAGGGCAGTATCTTGTTTCCAAATCACTCTCCTCCTATTCTAGACATAGGATGCTCAATAAACATAGCCTGCTTGTAGAGAACAGAAACAGTGGTGGTGTTGCAGACATTTCCTCAGCTCTACTACTACAGGCTCTCAGATTGCACCTGCCATTCCATCCTTTACACATGTCTAGTAGGGTAGAGAAAAGAGTTGGAGACAATGTATCTATCAAGGAGAGAAACTATTCTGCAGGAATGATCTCAGTGGGAGGATATGCTAAAATATTAGGTTCCATAATAATCTAATAGATGTGAAAAGCAGAGCATAAGACAAGAGAACAATGGGAACACATAGGGAGAACATGCTTTGCAATCAGACAGATCTCAGTTCCAATCCTACCATGATCTCAAACCACTATTTAACCTCAGTTTCATCATTTATAAGAAAGAAATATTTGTGGGAACTGATTATGAAAATCAAATGAAACAATGATTATGTGTATTTAAAACCATTAGCAGAATTGCTGACACTTGGAAGGGCCCAAAATGTATACCTATTAATATTTCAATTTCTCTAAAACACTGAGTTTATTCCTGCTCCCAGGAATACTTGTGTCCCTATTGAAGCATGGAAGCCAATATCCCAACATACAGCACTGTGACATGATGACCTTAAAAAGCAGGCTTGAGGTCTCTCTGACCTCCTCCTCACTCCTCCTGTGTCTCCGTCCCCTGCCTCTCTGCAAGCACAGAGTGGAGTTGTTCTCTGAAGTTCCTTTATTGCCTAAAGCCTAGACCTACCAAAGAAGAAAACAATTTTCTCTGGTCCCTTCCCTGAGTTTTCATTAACTCAAATCATATTGTAAAAGGAAAGACTGAAGTCTGTCAACACACCTGAACAGACTTTTGTCATAAGCCATTGTCTTCTATTTCTGTCTTATTCAGTATCTCAAAGATAATCATTTACCAGCCATTATCTGCTCTGTGGGCCAAACAGACTTCATCCCAGGCCATTGTATGTTTTCCAAGTCCATTCATTTTCCCCCTGAAAATTACTTACTATCCCTCATATTGCCACATTTCTTCCATTTCCCCTTCCCCTATGAAGAAAGATATATAAACATCTGTACCCTATCGTGTTATTAGGTAATCATTCCTTCATGATTCCCCTGTGCTGTGCACATTAAAATAAATTTTGTGTGCCTCTTACTCTTATCTGCATTTTTTTAGTTGATTTTTGGGAAACTTTCAGAGTATAAAGGGAAAGCATTCCCTCTCAACCTCTACATCTCCTATACAATGCTGACTTCTTTATGTTACTCAGATCTTAGCATAAATGTTACCTCTTCAAAAAAGTCTTCTGTGCACTCCAATCAGCACTTATTCATGTTGGACATTTCTCTTGTTTTCCTCTCCATTGGTTTATGTAAGCTTATTGACGCCTGTGTAGGTATTTTCCTTTTCCCCACCCGAATATAATCTCCATGACAACAATGGTTTCTTATCTGTCTTGATCTTTGCCAAGTCATTAGGGTAAAGTGACTAGAATATCACAGGTTCTTGGAAAATGTTTGTTCACTGCCGAGTGACTTATAAACCTTTGACATTCTTAGAGTCAGCATTCAGAATTTGGGGTATTTTGTAATAACCCTAAAGTCATGAGCAACCCATAATGCGTTGTTTCCTCGCATGTGCTTTAAGAAGCAGGATGAGACTTTAAGAAGCAGGATGAAGAGTGGTAATAATGGCAAAAGAAACAAAAGGCCAGTGGTGAGAGTGGTCAATGAAGAAATATTCAACATTATCCATGTGGAAAAATGGAGGCAGGTTAAATATTTTACCTTCCAAAATGAAAGGTTAGAAAAACTAACCGAGAAATTGAAATTTTCATCTTTCAGTTCCCTTATACTCTAAGTAAAGGTCAAGGGAATGCATGAAGGGATGGGCAGAAGGAAATCATGTTAGATCCTGCAATGTATAAAACACTTAAGGTCGAATGATTTTGTAAGCATAATCCCAGACTGTAAATTTGGGATTAAAACAATCATTTTCTGGCAAAAACCTTCTGTGTATGTATAAAGCTTAATATAGTAAGGCCATCTGAAACAACATGACCAGTAATATAGGAAATGAAAATACCCTAAAACTCCTTTATAACTCTCATCCTTCCTACGTATTAAAGCGATGTCAAGCGGGATCTCTCTTAAGTAGTCAAGAACTACTGCAAAATAATGCCACAACCAGTATGATTTTTCTTCCTCTAATAGGATTCCAGACCTCCAATCATAACCCATAATAGCTTCCGTCTTCTTTTCCCTTGGCTTCTTCATATACCCTTCACTCTGGCCAAACCAAGTTACCACTGGTCCCCACACTTATCAGATATGTGTGTGTTCAGACTTTGCTGAGACATTTCCCCTGTTCAGGTACCATCTTATCCTAAACAAGACCCTTCCCATCCTTTCAGGTCCACTCAAACATCATCAACTCCTCTCTTCTCTCCTCTTCTTCTTCTTTTTTTTTTTTTTTTTTTTTTTTTGGCTTCATCTCTCTTTCTTGTAAACTTGCTCATTTTTACCTTGCACTTGATTATCAGTTTATCAGCTTCTCTCTCAAAGCTATGAGCTTTCTGAAGGTAGGATTAATTTATCTTTTTTAAAACCCATGCAAACTTACACAGAGACTTGCTCCCCATAAGCAATCAATCAACAATTATTATATATAACTGTTCATGGGATAATAAACTATAAATGCATAATGATTCAAAGTTTTCAAATCCCTCATATACCCTTCAAATTTTTCTTTCCTCCACTTTCATTTTTTTAAATGAAAGTTTATGTGCCACATAATGATGTTGCAGTCAACTATGGATCCTGTATATAACCGTGGTCTCATAAGATCATAATATCATATTTTTACTGCATCTTCTCTATGAGTATATATGTTTAGATACACAGACACTTGCCATTGTTACATTTTCCTGCAGTACTCAGTATTGTGACATGCTGTACAGGTTTGCAGCCTAGAAGCAACAGGCTCTACCTTATGCCTAGGTGTATACTAGGCTATGCCATCTGGGTTTACATGAGTATACTCTATCATGTTTCCATGACAACAAAATTGCCTAATGTCACATTTCTCAGAAATTATCCTTATTGTTAAGTAATGCATGACTGTATATGCAAACACACACACACACACACACACACACACACACACACACACACTACTATAGGTTCCTCAAACCAAGAGCCCTCAGTGTTTTTCTCTCAGCAAATCAATCACCTCCACCCAGTGGTCAATCAAACACTAAGAAGTCCAAACTAAGGAAAACAATATGCATGTTTAAAACTTAGGGATTACTGAGTTATTAAACCACTGGTTGATAACTCTTTTTTCTCTTTGCCCAAATATGTTGAAACCATCAGCAAGTTTTCTTTACAAGTCTATGGTAGCTATCACTTGCAGTATTTCTATCTACAGTGATAGGAAGTTACCAAGTAAGTCGATTTCTGAAGTCTTAAGGGAAAGAAATGTGCCATTTCTTCCACGGCATAAAAGTGTCCATGGAAAATGCATGATGCTAAGCACCCAATAAAAGCACAGTTAATTTGGATTCAACCCAGGGGGATATTATCTTAAAGAAAAGTAAGTTGGGAGAAAAATCCGATTAATGATTGGAACATTTCTCCTGTCCCTGAGGCAGTCAACTCTGCAGAAGCTGAATCCCTGCCGTTTCATAGATACAGTCTACTGAGGATTATCCTTTGGAAGTCTGTCCCAGTTGTGATAAAAAGATAGAAATGTTTGTGATCTTTTTAAGTACCTGAGATCACAGAGGAAGCAGCATGGAATTATAGAGCCATAAAATATTTCATCCAACCTTATTGAAGTGTTGCTGTGTGCTAACATCTCCTTTAATGGAACTGTAACTTCAGGAATCATAGTAATAATGATAATAACACATAATAATAATAATCATGGCCACCATTTATCAAATGCTTTATTTGTATCAGGTAATGTGCTTTTGGAGGATTATTTCATGTAATTCTTACAACATCCCTGTGAGGTAGGCACTACTATAAGCTCTGTTTTACAGATATTCAAATTTAGTTATAGAGAAATTGAATTACTTGCCCAAGTGGCAGAAACTGTGTGAACATGCATGAGCTTGCTCTAGTCACCATACTGTCAAAGACTAATTTGCCTCTATATATGATGGTGCATATTTGTTTTACGAATATATTGTTAAGGGCATTTTTTAAAACATTTTTCAAAATATTACCAATACTCTTCCATGAGTCAAATTAGCCTGAATTCTAACGTCAGCTTAATAGTTGTATAATAACGGGAAAGTCAGCTTTAGCTTACGAAGCCTTGTTGAACTCAACTGTTAAATGAAAATAATGATGCTTATTCACAGATGCATGTGAGGATTTAAAAAGACACTCTACCTGAAGTATTTAGTGTACTGCCTAGGATATAGGAAGGGTTTAAAATGTAGAATAATTATCATTATCATTATCCATTATTATTGCTATACATGGAAAATTCTCTCTGACTACACTGGAAGATATGAACGCATATGCTTTTACACATATTTCACATTTATCTATCACAGAGCTGTAAAAATTAATGGTGCCAATACCAAAGAACCTACCAGCTCTGGGAAATTGTAAAATGAGTGATTTTGCAGATAAATACAGATTTTATGTTCATTGAACTATGAGACCAATATGTCAGTTTCCTTCTGCATTAGGTTTATAGCCCATGTACGTCCAGGTAATAGAAGTAGATTTACTTTGTCGGGGGGGGGGGAGCCTAACCTTTGTTTTAAATATATATAGTTATTGGTATTTTCGGGATATTACCATTTTAGTATTGACAATTTTGATTTTCTTATCCGTTTTTTAAACATGATTTTCCTTAAGCGAGTTTTAATTGAAAGAACAACAACAAGAAAAAAAAAAAAAAAACGGCGAAAATGAAGAAAGGAAATCATAGCATATGCACGGCAATACAGAGAATTCAACAGATAAAATTTAACCTTGTATTCAAACCTTTTTTCTGTTTTTGAGACAGAGTCTTTTCTGTCACTCAGTCTGGAAGGCAGTGATGTGATCTCATCTCACTGCAACCTCTGCCTCCCAGATTCAAGTGATTCTCCTGCCTCAGCCTCTCAAGTAGCCTAGACTACAGGCATGCACCACCATGTCTGGCTAATTTTTGTATTTTTATTAGAGACAGGGTTTCACCATGTTGCCCAGGCTGGTCTCGAACTCCTGACCTCAAGTGATCTTCCTGCCTTGTCCTCCCAAAGTGCTGGGATTACCAGAGTGAGCCACTGTGCCATAGCTATATCCCTTAGGTTTTACAAAATTACATTGGTCAGTTACTTTCTGTGCTTCTCAAATTTAGGAAAAGTGTGACTAGATTGTGAAAAAGAAAAGGGAGAGAGAGTGTTTCTAAAAACTGAGATGGCTCATTATGAGGACATCCAGATAGCCAGATAGAGGGCATGTAGTTTTTTTGTTTGTTTGTTTGTTTGTTTTTTAATTTATGAAGTTCATCTTTGGATATTGCAGATATTCTATTAACCCCATGCAGTGTACCTTCGTTCTTGGAGAGTTAGGAGAAAAAAAGAGAAAGGATTATTTTGTTTGTGCACAATTTTAATGTAGTCCCAATGACCCAATATTCTTTAGTTGGTCTTTTATGTAAGTTCTGTTTACCTTTCTCTATATTCAGATGAGGAAAATGGTTTCGTCTAGGACAGAGTAGCTTGATCCACATCAGAATCTCACTGACCACGAGGAGCAGATACTGGTATTTTTTGGTTCTGAGCTCTTAAGGATAACTAAAATCACAACACAAGTAGAAGTAACAGTGGACAGTGGAAAAGTCTAAGGCTTGACTTTTGAACTCAAGGCCTTAAATCAATTTTGCTCTTTTTTTGTCATGTTATTCAGAGGTTCTATTTAATCCACAGTAATTTCAGAGGAAAGTGTTATCTCAGAGACAGGACTCTGAACAGTCAGGACCACAGTGGGCCACACAGAAGCAACAGCCCTAAGGAGACCTCAGTCTTCCTTGCCTTAGCTGGAGTCATGAGCTATTTGTGAATTTATTATTGTTTAAATTGTTACGAAAACTTCAGAGGCTATTCTTTGGTTTTAGCTTTAGATGTAAGTTTATTTTCTTTATAATAAATGTCATTAGGATGACATGGATTCTGAGTCTAAAATATAAGAAAGGAGAGAGATATTACGGTTCACCCAGTCTGCATTATTCTCATATTACAGCCCTCAGATGATGCCCTGTGAGGTTTTTCTCACCACCACATCATACCTTAAACATCTAACTCAAGGTCAGGATGGAATATTAACCTAAAAATTAAACTTCAATCCATAGACATTTTGACATTTTGAGTAATAATAACAGGAACTTAAAGAAATTGCTCTAAAACTAATTTGAAAGTATATTTTCAAACTCAAATTTGAATTTGAATTTGAATATGGATACACACACATAAATACACATGAGTATGAATGTATATATGCATGTATGTTTTTCTCTCTTTCTCTCTCCCTCCTATATATCAAGAAATGCTTACTTACATATAAAGAGCCTTCATATATAAAATTGAAAATACTGTAATCAATTAGCTCTGACCATGTCATGAACCCACATCCCTTCATCCCTACATTCTCCCACAATTGGTACAATTAACATGGTCTTCTATGACCTGGTTCCCTTCTCTTTCTTCAGACACATCTCACAATGCTCATCCCCTTGATAACTCCCTGCAGCCAGAGGCTTCTCTTTCAGTGATTCAGAAGAGAAAAGTGATTTCCCAACTCAGGGCTCTCTCATCAAATGCTTCCTACAGCTGGACGACCTTTCCCTTCACCCCCATGCCTCCCTTGCTATTTAATCTCTAGGTCTTAGTTTAATGTTCACTCAAGGACCTCTTCTCTAGAAAGTCAATCTAAGAATAATTTTCTCTGGAACCCTCCCCTTTTTCTTGCCACCGTCTCTAGGTGCATGTTTATTTGTGTTACTGTTTGCTTAATTTCGTTCTCCTTTAGATAGGGAGATGGTGTTTATCTTTCTTACCTTTGGAGCCCCAGCTCCAAGCACAGTGACTGCTCGAGAATAAAATTTGAATCTTTTGCAAAGTTACAAATAAAAAGAGGTAAACTTTCACACTGTGAATTCCTTCTAAACATCTTTTGTTAATTTCATTTCAGAAATATTTTGCCATGAAGTGGATAAGTGGGTGGATCTTATCTCATCATGAGACATCTTATCCAAATAGGAAGGACAAATGATCATCTGTGATCATTTGCAATGGCTTGTCACAATTAAAGAGAAAAGATGCTGTCAAAGTATACCTGAGCTAAGCTGGTAGTTTAGCTCAAAAACAACTACAAAGTAGTGTGGTGCTGGAAATGCACAAGTAGAAAGCTCCAACATGAGAGGAAGTTAATCTTAACAGGAACAAGATTTGGGGTGGTGTCCTGGGTTGCTCAGCAGGTACAAACTATACAGAATAAGTACAGGAGGTAATTGGGAATAGTGCAGCCTCTTCCATTTCCTGTACTCTGAATGTTCCAAGTAAATTTGCCCTTACAATGCTTTTCAAATAGCATAAAAACTCAAGCAGGGAAGACAAATTGTTCTCAGCCAACAGGAATTTTGGTGTTACCTTGGAGATTCAGATCCTTTGCAATCAAACCCATGTCCTAAAATTCTCCTGCAATCACCCTAAAGTATACAGTACTTAGACCTGAGAATAAGAGCTTTCAAGGGCATACCCCAGCAAGCCGTTTAAAACAATAACAGAAATTCCTAAATTCATTGAGATAATTGAGACATTACACAAATACGGTAAATGTCCTTAGAATGATCAGGAAGCCACATGCCCTGGATTTCTAGAATGTTTCTATGTATTTCTGTGAACAGATCCCAATGGGAAGAATTGTTTTTCCTCATTTATGTATCATTGTCAGACGCCCACACAAAGCAATAGCAGAAACTGTTCTTTCCCCCAGTGAATTTACTATGTAAAGGGGAAACAAAATACATATAATTTCTAACTATTTACCAGCAAGTGAGACTCACAACTGACAAAACAAGTAGGAAAAGCACCAGTGGATCCAAATTGCAGCTCCCACTCCCTCCTGCCCGACTCTGTCTTCCAGATTTGTAGTGAGCATTTCTCAACAGTCTAATCATTTAACTAAGTTCCAGTTACTTTTTTCAGAACTTTTGGAGAAACAGGAAGCCAGACCTTAATTCAATGATTTCTTTTTCATCATAAGTTCATTGCCATGAATTGAAGCCAAAATGGAACAAACAAACAAACAAAAATGTAGCCCCTAACTCCAGGCTCCATTCAGATGAGCACATGATTTAAATTTACTGTCAATACCATGATACACATAATAGAGCAATAAAGAATAATATATGCAGGCCAGTAAAAGAAAAAAGAATCATTTTATTAAAAATATACTGATTTTTACATTGGAACTATCTGGGTGAATTGTTACTCCTGTGCTCCCGCTAAAGCCTCTCCTTCATCTATAATAGCATGATCACAGTAAACTATAACTGCCTCTATGCCTGTCTGTTTCCTCCCCTGGGATGTTTACTCCATGACAGCCCTGCCTGTCTTTATCCCCTGGAGATACCCAGTGTCTCTCCAGGGGCCTGGAATGCAACAGGAACTTTAAAATATGTGTTGAATGGATGGCCTTGAAATATGAGGCACATGGATTCTCTAGTGGGTCTTATAAGGCCATGAGTTGACTAACCCTTGCCTGTCTTTCCAACTTCTTTTGCGCCTCTTCTCCAGGTTTACTCTGCTCCACCCACCTCTGCCGTCCTTCCTATTCCTAATTGCCAAGCATGTTCTGATCTCAGACCTTTGTACTTACTCTTCCCTCTGCAGGAAGGGCCTGCAGCAGTGCCTGTCATCGACTAATTGCTTAATAAATATTTGTTGAATTGATGAATTAATGAGAAGCCACCAAAAAAAAAAAAATGTTTTGGGAAGGTCCTTTGTTGCCTGCATCTCTTCCATCTCTGACTTCTATAGCAAATTTATTTATAAAAGCTAGGATAAAATATGTGAATAATTTAAAAATAATAAAAAGAACAAAAATTAGAATGGATCAAACACAAAACTAACTTGGATTAAAATCATTTTCCCTGCTCTTTTGTTCCCCCAAGCCCCTATAGTTTTGTTGAGCCAAGTTACACATGTAAAATTCTGAGCACATCACAAATATCCTTCCAGCTCCTGCTTCTGTTCCAATTGATCAATTATACCCTCTAAAAATATGCCCAATCATCTGGATATAAATGTGATATTCTATTGATAGGAAAGATCCCACTGAATTTACCAAAGCCTATCCAAATTTTGCTATGATTATGGTTCTTTAAAAGAAGCCAAGCTGTTTAGGTGGGAAATTGAGCATCATATGTCAAATTCCTTGAAAAGTGCATTGTCCTTGCCTGGAAGATTGTAGTTGCAGGCATGGATCTCAAGAAAATATTCAGTCATATTTGAAAAGATATGTCCAAAGATATGGTATGCTCTATATCATAAGTGTTGTTTCTCTCAAAATAAGTTAGAAACAACATAAATATCTGATGAGAATATTGTGTATCTAAATTAACAACACCCTTACAACTATAAAGTACTCTGTAATAGTGTGATAATATGCCAACTGACATAGAAAAAAAGTCAAAATTTACAAAATTATATTTTTGTAAAGCATGTGTCTATTATGCATATATATGTAAGTGTATAGAAAAGTATCTTGATGGATTGAAAAATCTGTCTATGACTTGGAAAGGGAGGTGGGAGTGGATATTCTTTATGCATTTTTTTGCATACGTAATGTATTACTACCTCCAAATAATATGGCTTTCCTTTTAAAATAAGCAACTATAATATGAAATTGGGGAGTGGATAAAATAGAATATGCCCCTTCAGTTTACATAATGCATTCCTAATGCAGGAAGTATTTTCCCCAGTAGGGTGGAATTTGGCTCTTGGAAAAGGGGCAAAATATCTCATTCTTTTCATGTATAAAGAACAGATATATATATATAGCACATGAACAGATATACGGTATATCTAGAGTATTAAATTTTTGTGATAGAGTAACTAGGAAAAATACACTTTGTAAAACTCCCTTATGGGAGTATAATGAAAAAAATAGGAAGCTCCACTTCGTTTCAAGTCAAATATTTTAATATTATATGTGTGTATTATTTAGAGTTTATAAAGTTCCTTCCATTACTTGCTGCATAATTACTCCTCCTCACTTCCAGTAGAAGCGGGTTTAAAACCAACCACAGGCCCTGAGGAAAGAACCCTACAAAAATTCATGAGGAGTTTTTTAAAAGAAGTAAAGGAATGAGGTTACTGGATCACTAACGGCAGAAATCTTCAGCTTAACAGAGAGTTAACTCCAACATCCGGGTAAGCCACTTCAGTCATCTCAGAAGCAATCCTCAGAAATATTTCTGCTTTTTCTAATTGAGGTCAGACAATGGGAAGCTTCCCCTAATCCCCAGACATAGCACATTTTTTTTTTTTTTTTTTGGCATTTGTACAATGCCTTCATTTAAGACCTTCCTTAAAAGCATCCTCTCTGTGATAAATGAGCGATGGAGTTGGCAAACCTTTTCTCTACTGACACTCATATTTCAGAAAGTCAGGATTATGATTAGAGAAGCACAATATCAAAGACAAGGCTCAAATCAGTCCCCAGAGCAAGAGCAGCTGAAATTAGAATTATCACCAGCATTTCCTCCCAGGAACAATTTCAAATCCATCAAAAGGACAGAAGGGGATAATTCTAAAACATAAACGGAGAGGAAGAGAGAGAAAAAAGACAGCCTCCATCTCCTAATATAATAAAAACAATTTCTCCAGGTTGTCGTAAAATATCCTCAAGGGGTGACTAAAACTCCAGTTACCAAAAGTAAACAAACTGGAGCTTTCTGGTAACATGTCACAGGGTACTCAGCCCCCAGATGTATGGAGTTCTTGGCCAAAAACCAAGTTGTATCGCAGTGATAAGAAAACATGTTTGTTTTTCTTGCCCATTCCCAGAAATCGAGTTAATACCATTAAGGAATGGCTCTGTCTGGTGATGCCTCTCATATTAGAGGAAGCTACAGCCATAAATTCAAAGAGAAGCTATGGAAGGCAGAACAATGGCACCCCACAAAACGTCCATGGCCTGAAACCTGCAGCCTGTAACTACATTACAAAGCAAAGAGGACTCAACAGATGTGATTATGGTGAAGGAATTTGAGATGGGAAGATTAGGCTGGATTATCCAGGTGAGTACAATCTAATCACAGGAATCTTTAAAACAGGGAATCTGTTCCCTGGCTATTATTAGAGAAAGAGAACAATGGAAGCCGACTCAGCAAGATGCGACATGAGAACTTGACCAGTCACTGCTGTCTTCAAAGATGGAAGAAGGGGGTCATAAACCAATAGGAAATGCTATCATTTTCTATCCATAAGGAGTGTATTCAGCTAAAGAAGCTGGAAAATGGAAAAAGGATATTTCTAAAGTCTCTAAAAGTGAATCTAGGCATGCTGACGCCTTGATTTTAGCTCAGTGAGACTCATGTTAGACAGAATTGTTTTCAGCCACTAAGTTTGTGACATACATACTTATATGGCAGCACTGAGGAATTAATATGAAGCTAAGGTTGGAAGTCTCAAATATTCACTATATTACATCCATTGCTAGTTCTTCCTAACCCAAAACACCTTGAATGTTGGTTGACAGATCCAGCGCTCCTCCACAGCCAGACCACTCCCTAGAGGGTCATACCGTGGGATTGAACCAATCAATTCCCAAAGCAGTACAGAGGCAGAGGAGAAAAAAAAAAAAAAAACAGGGAAAGGGAGAAATATTTCTGAGGATCCGTGTTCCTTTTTCCCTGAATCTTTCAAATTTGTACTCTAATGCATTAGGCGACATTATTCAACTTTGCTTGCTCAATTGTAGCTTTGTTAGAAACATAAAGGCCCGCCAAACAAAGTGATTCCACCTAATTTTAAAATAACTGGGCACACTGCAGACCCTGGCAATCAGCCTAGTCTATTCTACTTAGCCCTTTTTGTATTAACCTGACAACTTAAACATGATAAATGAATGCCAGGAAGAAAACTGAAATAAAATAAAAGGAAAAAGCTTAACAGATGCTTTTGGTATTATGACCCTGATTAGAATGACATATTTGATTATAAATACATGGTTGTTTTATTCTCAATTATGGAGAAAGGTTCTCCCTGACCAACTATTTAGTGCTCCTTCCCTTATACTGTTGTATTCCCCTATTTCCATTGATTTGTAATATAGCAGTATCTGAAATTATATTTATGTTTTGGCTCACATATGTATTTTCTCCACTAAAATATAAGCTCCATTCTTGCCTCGTAGTCCTGGAAAAACATACGTACAAACATACCTACATAAAAAATAAAATATAAGCTTCATGAAATTGGAGACGTTTTGGAGATCTTATTCATGCTATATCTTCATTGTGTAAAATAATACTTGACACATAGTAGGTAAGCATTAAATAATTTTTGAAAGGATGGACGGATGGATAGATGAATGAAAAAAACAGAAACAAGATATTCAATGTCCAGAGGTAAAGAAATCTTTTAAAAATGACAAGATTTTGTAAATCTTTAATGGGTAGCTATTAAGTAGACAGATGGAGAAAACAAGCATTCCAGGTGATATTACCCATGTAGATAATAATACTTGCTTTGATCAATGAAATTAGAGCAGAGCTAATCTGTTCTGTATCCAAGAAAGGAATTTAGATACATGTTTTGCTTTGGCCTCTTTCAATCACACTTATGATAAAAGTATGCCCCAAGTGCGGTTGCTACTTAGTCTAGGCCTCCAAAAGAGGCATTTGAAATAAACCTGAACATGACCAATGTTCTGAAGTTGAGCACAGCAAAAGATATTGACATGAACTAGCCCTAATATTCTTCTAACTGTTTGCATAATTAGTACAGTGTTATAATCATTAGTGTCACTAATACAGCCAGTCAATAAGGATGTATACTACAGGAAAGCTGATCATGAAATGTAGCAGAGAATGGTTAGCAATCCATTAAAATTCATGCTTCCCCTCCCATAGTGCAGAGCTGTTCCTAGAAAGTAGCTGCCAATCAGAGATTGTACAAACTGTTGCAGCCAGGTTGTGCAACTGGAATATTGCTGATCAATGGAATATTATTGGAAGTGATGTGTGTCACCTGCAGTAACCAAAATTCTCAAAATAATCAAAAAGCCATCTCTTTTACTTTATCCAGGTGGACACTGATGATTAAGGGGCTCAAGGAACAGCAGAGCCATAACATTGAAGAAGTCTAGATGCCTAAATTACCACCTGGGGGAACGCCGCTCCAGACCCAAAACACCCACATTTGGACTATTATGTGAATAATGAAATCTGAATTTTGTTAAGCCAGTAAAATTAAGTTTGTAACAGCTAGTAATAACCCATGTCATATGTTTCACATGTAATAAAATTATATGGATTAGTGATTAAAATATACGCACAGTATTATTTCAGAATCAGAAAATGCTTATGTCCACTTATGAGAATGCTTCTGAGAAGAGAGAGTTTAAAGAAAAAGCAAGCTTTCCAATACGGTAACATTTTCTATTCATTCCTATAAACAAATGGAACAGTGAGTCAGATGTTCTAGCTGATGAGGCTCCATTGGTGAAAAGATTCCTGCCCTCATAGAGTATATATATTAGAAGGACTTAGATAATAAACAACCATAATACATAAGTCCATTGTATGATACATTAGAAGGTAATGACTGCTTATAGAAACAACAGAGAAGAGTAAGAACTGGTGGGGTATAGTATCAGGATCTGTAGAGGTGCAGGGGAGCACAACTTAACTAATATTTAGATGGTCACTGCCCAAAATGAATGGAAGTGAAGCGAGAGAGGAGCATCTCCAAACAATTTCTTCCATCTAGATTCCTCTCCAGCTCCCGCGGTGATTCTAGAAACTGTAGGACTCTTATTATCCTCATCTCAGCTCTGAAAGAGTTGGACTGTTGTTTTTAATGGGCAGAGAAAGAAGAGGAGAGCTAATAAGGCTTAGACAGGTTGATAAGGCAGTGATATGTCTTCAGAAAAGCCTACTCTGGCATTGGTTGGCCAGACCTGTTAGTTGCTCATTTACCATTGACAACTAGATGGATGGATCACATGTCTGGAGGTGCTGGTGACCCCTAAAAATCAAACATATTATTGATTTTCTGCTCTGTTGTTGCTATAAGCAGTCATTACCTTGTAATGTATTAACCTGAGACTACCACTAAGAGATTTTAACACCATAGAATATTTCGTTGTGATGGTAACTCTAAAAAGACCAGTCTTAGGAGAGGGAAAACAGGGTTGTTTATTGATTACCCCAAATTTGACCCTACCTATATGTAACTTGAAAAAGAGAACAAAGATGAAATAAAATAAAAACCCAACTCAGGTGCACAGAATGTATTTTTAAAACATAAAAAAACAAAATACTTCTTTTTCCCCTCCTACCCCAGCCAATATTTATTTTGGCTGCTCACACCTCCTTCCAAATGGTTGATCAAAACACAAATCCTTCTGGAAAAAAGCTTGAACATGATTATTTCAGTTTCAGAATTATTTTCTAAAAATCATTCCAAATGTATCAGCACATTTTGTATCGATAACAAAGATGAAAGGATGTGAAGAAAAACTAGAAAATGCTTGCAGTGTCTGTATGCTGCTATAATATTGCATTCAGGAAGCTGTGATTATTTCACAAAGGCTGCTCAAAATTTCAATGACCTTTTCATTAGCTGTTTTTTATTTATAAAATAAATTTCATTGTGTATTTTTAATATATATATTATTAAATGGTTATTATAGTGGAACACACTAACATCTATCATCTCACATTGTTACACATTTCAACCCCCTGCAGCAAGAGCAGCTATAATCTACTTATTTAACAAAATTCCTGAAAATAATATACTGTTATTATCTGTAGTCTTCATGGTGTGCATTAGATCATATCCTCTGACCCATATCATTTCTCCCTCCGCCCCCCCAACCCCCAACAATACCAACTCTGGTAACTGCTGTTTTATTCTCCATATAAGATAAATGTGGGTGGGGCGCAGTGGCTTACGCCTGTAATCCCAGCACTTTGGCAGGCTGAGGTGGGCGGTTCACGAGTTCAGGAGTTTGAGACCAGCCTGACCAGCATGGTGAAACCCTGTCTCTACTAAAAATAAAAATAAAAAATAAAATAAAATAAAATTAGCCAGGCATGGTGGTGCGCACCTGTAATCTCTGCTACTCAGTAGGCTGAGGCAGGAGAATCGCTTGAATCCGGGAGGCGGAGGTTGCAGTGAGTCAAGATTGCACCACTGCACTCCAGCCTGAGTGACAGAGCGAGACTCTTTCTCAAAAAACAAAACAAAACAAAAAAAACCGTATTTCTCACAATTCTGGAAGGTGGAGGACTGAGGTCAGGGTTCCAGCATGGTTAGTTCCGGTCAGGGCCTCTTCCTGCTTTGTGTCCTCACATGGTAGAAAACAGAGAGAGAGAGAAAGCTCTCCTTCTTATAAGGGCACCAATCCCATTCATGAGTGCTCTATCATCATGGCCCGATAGCCCAGTTACCTCCTAATGGCCCCACCTCCCAATGTCATTACATTGTGGATGAGGAGTTCATCATCTAAATTTGGGGGGGACATGACCACTCAGTCCATCACAGGATGGTAGTCTCTTCATGAAGTCACCATTCCTGGGTTACCTCTATGTCCTCTTTTTGCTTCTTCAGTCCTTCTATATCTGTTGGCTTCATTCTTTATATGAAATTCTATGTGTTCAAATGGCAAGTATCATGTATGGTTTTTATTTTTATTTTTTTCTTCTCTAATTGGTATAACTGGACATGGTCTAATAGAGGAAGCAAGTAGGAAAGTTTGAAAATCTGAGGGAATTTTCGACAATCTTCCATGAAATTGGACAAATGAGGCAGAATAATAAGACAAATGAATCAAAAAGAAAGAAGAGCTGGGTGTGGTGGCTCACACCTGTAATCCCAGCACTTTGAGAGGCTGAGGCAGGTGGACCACCTGAGGTCAGGAGTTCGAGACCAGCCTGGCCAATGTGATAAAACCCTGTCTCTACTAGAAATACAAGTACTAGGTGGATGTGGTGATACACACCTGTAATTTCAGCTACATGAGAGGCTGAGGCAGGAGAATCTCTTGAACGCAGGAGGTGGAGGTTGCAGTGAGTGGAGATTGTACCACTGCACTCCAGCCTGGGCAACAAGAGCAAAACTCCGTCTCAAATAAAGAAAAAAAAGAAGCAATTAATGCCCACATAATGGAAGAAAGATGTTTCAACTACTGTGTATACGCCTCAACCTTTCAAATAAAATGTTTGAGGCCAAGACCAGTGTCCAATACCTTTTTTATCAACCTCCTAGGCCTTAATATACTGGCTTGTACATAATGAGCATCTAACTTTATTTTGATGGTTTGATCTATTCTTAAAAAAGAACAAAAACATCTACAAAGGGTAGATATTACATACAGTGTCACTTTTCTATTGTCCACATTCTTTCTCCCAGAGCTATACATTTATAAATGACCTCGCCAATCTGTCTGTTTCCTGTGTGCAATGGAGAGCAGCTGAATAATATTACACAAAATTACAGTAATAGAAGACTAAGGCCATTATCCATTATAAATATAAATACAGCCCATGCAGGAACCCAGCATTGGCCCAAAATATTATTATGATTTTCCAATTCACCTGACAGTCTTACTGTTTATATTTCTTTCCTAACTCACATGTAACAGATAATAATGCTTTGTTTTAGAAAATGGAAGAAACCTGTGACAGTTACTTTAGTGACCTTTAGTGAATTTCACCTTCTGGTATCCTAGTGTAGTCTCTTCCATGTCCACTCTGGCTTTGGCCATATGACTAGCTTGGCCAATGGGAAATTAGCAAATATGAAACAAACCAAGGCATGGTAAAAACTTGCAAATCAGCTGTGTCCCCTTGTAAATACTTGCTCTTGGAAGCTAGTTGCCATGCTGTAAAGACAGGGTATTGAATCAATGGAAGTACATGAAGTGAGATGCTAGAAGTTGAAAGACCTCTTCGAGTCAAACTTCCAGTTGAATGCAGTAGCATGAGAGCCCTCAGCTACACCACATGGAGCAGAACTTCCCAGATGAATTGAGGCAAACCCCAGGGTAGTGAGAAATAATAATTCATTGTTAAGCTATAAAGTTATGTGATGGTTTGCAACATAACAATAGATAACTAAAACATCACTAGGGAAAATTTCCTCTTATTTTTATCACCCAATAAAAATCAAACCAAAATTTACAGCCAGTTCTTCATTTTCCCTTCTTTGGCTATACTGGAAAAAGCTCCAATCTCATCAAAAGCCCTGATGGGCTTTATTTCCTATTCTTTGCCAGCTTGTCAAGGGATTTCCTCCTTTAGTTATCTCCCCTCTCACCTTCATCAGTGTTCCTTTCGTCTCTGGATCTTTCTCATCACCATTCTAGCATGGTCTCATCCCTCCCATAATTCACACAAGAATGTTTATATATAATACATATATACACATACACACACACACACACACACACACACACACGCACAACCCTAATCCCTCATCTCCTTCCAGCTATCACCCCATTTGCCTACATCTTTTTATAGGCAACTGTCTCAAAAAATTATGTTTGCCTCCTCTCTACTTCCTCACAGTTCACGTTCTCTTCAGCCTCCACTCCAATTTGGCTTCTGCCTCCACTACTTCCGCGATTATCTTTCCCTGATTACCAATGCCCTCCATTTTGCCAGATCTAATAGATTCATCTCTGTCCTCAACCTAATTAAGCTTTCAATGATTTGTCACCTTGATCACTATATCTTTTTGTAATACCTCATGTAATGCATTTAATATTGTAAGGAAGGTGAAGAGAAAGAATGGTTATATGGGTACTCTAAGAAGTACAGTTTGTGCTGAATGAGTATTGCTTTTTCGCATCCTAAGGGGACCACCCATGTGCACAAGATTGTAGACATTTACTGATGAGAAATGTTTTCTGATCACCATATCTTAATGACTTTTCTCCTCCTGGCTTTTAGGATACTTTGTATTTTCCTCCTCTATTTCCTTTCTTGACTTGTTCTCTGGCATTTGGCTGAGTCTGAGTTCCACATGGATTATTTATTTCTTTTCTTTTACTTTTTTTTTTTTTTTTCTNTTTCTCTGTTACCCAGACTGGAGTGCAGGGGTGCTATCTCAGCTCATTGCAACCTCCACTTCCCAAGTTCAAGTGATTCTCCTGCCTCAGCCTCCTGAGTAGCTGGGATTATAGGTGCACACCACCACACCCAGCTAATATTTTTATTTTTAGTAGAGACGAGGTCTCTCACCATGTTGACCAGGCTGGTCTCAAACTCCTGACCTCAAGTGATCCACTCGCTTTGGCCTTCCAAAGTGCAAGGATTACAGACATGAGCCACCATGCTTGGCCCACACGGATTTTTTTCTAGACCGTCTGATCTACTGTATTCTCTCCCAAGGTGATTTTGTCTAACTCGATGGCTAAATGTCATCTTTATTCTAACGGCAAACAAAGTTTTGTCTCTAGTCCTTCAGAGAAATATATAATTGTTTACTTTTCATCTCCAGTTTAATATTAAACAACCATATCAAGCATAGCCATCTGAAACTTAGCACTTCACACTGAACTTTCCCATCTCAACAATGACTCCATCAAGTATTCATTTGTTTACTCTAGAATTATAGAAGCTTTGCTTGACACACTTAGGCTTTCAAAAAGCATTTAATTGAGCACTTACTAAGACCAAAGACTATATTTAATTAATATAATTTTTGTTCTAGAGGAGTTCACTGTTTAGAGTTGAAAACAGTTATGTAAATGGATAATTACAATACAAATTTTAAAATGTTAAGTAGAGACAAGATAAAGCACATCTATAAACTAGGAAATAGGATTTGTGTCTTGTTCTTGAAAGTAGAGAAAACTATTTCAAATAGCTGTTTTCTGGCTGGTCATGGTGGCTCACGCCTGTAATCTCAACACTTTGGGAGGTCAAAGTGGGTAGATCACTTGAGGCCAGGAGTTTGAGGCCAGTCTGGCCAACATGACAAAACCCCATCTCCACTAAAAAATACAAAAATTGGCCACTGTGGTGGCGCATGCCTGTAATCCCACTTACTTGGGGGGCTGAGGCAGGAGGATCACTTGACCCGGGTGGTAGAGGTTACAGTGAGCCGAGATCACACCAATGCACTCCAGCCTGGGAAATAAGCAAGATCCTGCTTCAAAAAAAATTTTTTTTAAAAGCTGCATTCTGAGAAATTTTGCTCTTATTATAAAAACTGCTTAGTGCCTCTTTTTATCAGATTACTTCCAGGTAACTAAACAAGTTGGCTCAAACTTGTCTCTTAGAATGAAAAGTTATCAGGTTTGAAATAAATGTTTTCAGAAGCATTTCCCAATGTAGAAAATTTTCTTGTCAAGTTGTGGATTCTTGTGGTAGCACTGGATTATTTCTTTCCTTATGAGATGCCTTCAAGTTATTTTCCCCTCCATGTTTCTACAGAATATGGCTATGAAACCTACTCTTACTTACTTCTCTCTGCATTCTTTGTTTGCTTCCACTTAGCATAATTTTAGAGTTTCAGGACACTTGACATCCCCAGTAAACTCCAACTCTCCAGAGACACATGGCATTATGTAATTGAATAGTGAGGTACATTGCTTAACACACAAACATTCTTATTGTAAGTACTTACAATTTGAGTATTAATAAATACAATTTGAGTATTAATAAAAGTATATGCACATTTTTACATGTCATGTTTCACTCAGGAGTGCTAGGAGATTAAGGATCAGAAAGAATTTTGCATATCCAGTATGATGAGCTCTGGAACTCTTGACCACAAGAGTTAAGGGAAAATAATTATGCTTCATATTTTTAAAGTATTAATAAATGTGGCTTTTATTATGCCCATAGGAGTGGGAAATGTCACAAATAATGTTAAATACTTTTCCAGATAAAAATTATCTGCAGATAATATCTTCCAGTTCAAAAAAATACTCCAGTGAGGTGAGTAATTGCTAGTAACATGTCTAAGTTGATATATAATGGTAAAAAGTAGTTTGTAAGAATAAGCTATTATTAGATAATATATCTCTAATTAGTAGACTTAACATTAGTTCTTGCAACTTTCTTTCCTAATAAACAAGGGTCAACTGCAATGTATGTGTATTTAATGTAGTGAGTTTCAGGAAATATAGTAGGAATATAAAGAAGAGGAAGACCTTCAGTAATACACAGCTTGAGAGTGGAGCAAAATGACTGAATAGAATCATCACCACCCCACCGCCACAGAACACCAAATATAACAACTGTCTACACACAAAATAGCACTTCATAAGAACTAAAAATCAGGTGAGCAATTACAGCACCTGGTTTTAACTTCATATCACTGAAAGAGGCACTGAAGAGCGGGGGGGAAGACAGCCTTGAATTGCTGATGCCACTTCTTCCCCCTCCCACAGAAGTGACTACATGGCACGGAGAACCTGTGGACTTGGGAGAAGGAGAGTGTAGTGATTGTGGGTCCCTGGATTGAACTCAGTGCTGTCCTATCACATAGGAAAGCAAAAACCAGGTTCAACTCAGTTGATGTCCAGAGGGAGCATTTAGACCAGCCCTAACCATAAGGAATCATCCATCCTGGAAGTCAAAACTTGAGAGCCCACAAGTCTTGCCGTTATAGGCTAAAGTACTCTGGAGTCCTTAATAAACTTAAAAGGTAGTGTAGTCCACTAGGGCTGCAATTTCTAGGCAAGTCTTAGTGTTGTGCTGGGCTCAAAGGCAGTGGACTTGAGGGGCACATAATCTAGTGAGAGAGACACAAGCCAGGGTTGTCAAGGGGGTGCTTGTGCCATGTCATTAAATAGTGGAGTACAGAGAACTCACCCTTCAGGGCAGTCTCTCCCCTCTGGCCCAGGGTAGGTCCAGAATTGCCATTCAAGAACTAAGGTCCAGAATCAGGAAACCCAAAGGTTTGGTTGGCAGTGCAGCTTGCAGCAACAAAAGGGATTCCTTCCTTCTGTGTGAGGGGAGGAGAGGGAAGAGTAAAGAGGACTTTTTCTAGCATTGTGGATACCAGCTTAGCCATAGTAGGATAAGGCACCAGACAAAGTCGTGAGACCCTCTTCCAGACCCCAGCTCCCACTTGACCTTTCTAGACAAGCCTAGCTGGCTTCACCAGCTGCTGGCGGTAAAGCTTTAGAGACTTCAGTGAACATAGGTGGTAGCCAGGTAGTGGTTACAATGGGCCCTAGGAGATATCCAGTTCTCTGCTGGCTTCAGATCTAATCCAGTGCAGTTCCCAGTGGTGGTGACCACAGGGGTGTGTGTGTGTCACCCCATACCCAGCTCCAGGTGGATCAGGACAGAGATATAGACTTCATTTGTTTGGAAGTAAGGAAAGTAGATAAGAGTTGGATAATCTACAGAATTCTTCCAGATCTTATCCAAGGCAGTACATCTTTGAGTCTGTAAGAATGACAGTGTCATTGGGCTTAGGGTGCTCCCTGATGCAAGTAGGGCTTAGGTAACAATGCCCAAGTCCCTGCAAATACTTAGAAAGCCTGTCTAATAAGGACAGGTACAAACAAGCCTGGACTGCAAAGACTACAGTAAATATCTAACTCTTCAATGCCCAGACACCAACAAATATCGACAAGCAAAAGACCATCCAGAAAAATGTAACCTCGCCAACAAACTAAATAAGGAACCAGAGACCAATCCAGGAGAAACACAGATATTTGACTTTTCAGAGAGAGAATTTAAAATAGCTGTTTTGAGGAAACTCAAAGAAATTCAACATAACATAACAAGATTCAAATCTCTATCAGATGAAATTAACAAAGAGATTGAAACAGTGAAGAAAAATCAGGTAGATATTTTGAGTTGAAAATGCAATTGACATACTGAAGAATGTACCAGAGT
>NW_016107372.1:5832657-5853332 GCF_001604975.1 Cebus imitator
AAAAAACAATGAAGCATGCCTATAAAATCTATAAACTGGCCTCAAAAAGGCAAATCTAAGAGTGATTGGCCTTAAAGAGGATGTAGAGAAAGAGATAAGAGTAAAAAGTTTAATCAAAGGGATGATGTCTGAGAACTACCCAAACCTAGAGAAGGATATTGACATTCAAATACAGGGTTATAGAGCATCAAGCAGATTTAACCCAAAGAAAACTACCTCAAGGCATTTAAAAATCATACTTCCAAAGGTCAAGGATAAAGAAAGGATTCTAAAAGCAGTAAGAGAAAAGAAACAGATAACATATGATGAAGCTCCAATAAGTCTGGCAGCAGATGTTTCAGTGGAAATCTTATAGGCCAAAAAAGAGTGGCATGACATATTTAAAGTGCTGAAGGAAAAAAAACACACACACAACTTTTACCCTAGAATAGTATGTCTGGCAAAAATATCCTTCAAGCATGAAGAAGAAATAAAACCTTCTCCAATAAACAAGAGCTGAGGGATTTCACCAACACCAGACCTGTCCTACAAGAAATGCTAAAGGAAGTTATTCAATCCAAAAGAAAAGAATATCAATAAGCAAGAAGAAATCATGTGAACGTAAAAAACTAACTGGTAATAGTAAGCACATAGAAAACAACAGAATATTATAACTCTGTAATTGTGGTATATAAACTACTCATATCTTAAGTAGGAAGGCTAAATAATGAAACTTCATTTATTATCAAAAATAACTACAACTTTTCAAGGCATAGTACAAGACATAAAGAGAAACCACAAATGTTAAAAAAGTAGGAGGACGAAGTGAAAGTGTAAAGCTTTTGTTAGTTCTCTTTTTCAGTGTTTGTTCATGCAATTACTGTTGTCAACAGTTTAAAATAAGGGGTTTTAACACAGTATTTACAAGCCTTGTGGTAACTCAAATTAAACATCATACAACAAATACACAAAAAATAAAAAGCAAGAAATGTAATCCTACCACTAGAGAAAATTACCTTTACTAAAAGGAAGACAGGACAAAAGAAGAGAAGGCCAGAAAATGAATAACAGAATGGCAGGCGTAAGTCCCTACTTATGAACAATAACATTGAATACAAATGGATTGAACTCTCCAATCAAAACACATAGAGTGGGCTGAATGTGAAAAAAAACACCCAATGACATGTTTTCTATAAGAAACATACTTGACCCATAAAGACATACATAGACTAAAAATAAAGGTATGGAAAAAGATATTCTATGCCAATAAAAACCTAAGAAGAACAGAAGTAGCCATATTTATATCAGGAACTTATTTCCAGTACTTGTATCAGCAAATACAGATTTTAAGACAAAAATTATAAGAAGAGATAAAGAAGGTCACTATATAATGACAAAAGGGTGAATCCAGCAAGAGGGTATAACAATTGTAAATACATATGCACCTAATACTAGAGCATTCGGATACATGAAGCAAGCATTATTAGAGCTAAAGAGAGAGCTAAGCCCTAATACAGTAATAGCTGGAGAATTAAACACACAGCATTCAGTCTTGGACAGATCTCCCAGACACAAACTCAACAAACTTCAGACTTAATCTGCATTATAGAACAAATAGACCTAATAGATATTTATAGAACATTTTATACATCTTCAGAATACACATTTTTCTCCTCAGCACAGGATCATTCTAAGAAAAAAACCATATGATAGATGACAAAACATATATTAAGCATTCAAAAAACCTGAAATAATATCTAGCATTTTCTCTGACGACAATTTCCACAATGGAGTAAAACTAGGAATCCAATAAAAGAGGAATTTTTGAAACTATACAAAGACATGGAAATTAAATAATACGCTTCTGAATGACCAGCGGGTCCATGAAGAAATTAAGAAGGAAATTGAAAAATTTCTTAAAACAAATGAAAATGGAAAGAACATACCAATACTTTTGGAATACAGTGAAAACAGTACTAAGGTGGAAGTTTTTGGCTATAAGCGCCTACATCAAAGTAGAAAAACTTCAAATAAATTACCTAATGATGTATCTTAAAGAACTAGAAAAGAAAGAGCAAACCAAACTCAAAATTAGTAGAAGAAAAAAAATAAAAAGATCAGAACAGAAATAAATAAAATTCAAACAATGTAATGCAAAAGATCAATGAAGCAGAAAGTTGGTTTTTTAAAAAGATAAAGGTTTGTCAATTTTGTGTATCTATATTAAAAACAGAGAAGACCCAAATAAATAAAATCAGAGATCATAAAGAAGATATTACAACCAACAATGCAGACATTCAAAGGATTATTAGTACTTACTATGAGCAACTATAGACCAATAAATTGCAAAATCTAGTAGTGGATTAATTCCTAGACATATACAACCTACCAATATTGAACCATTAAGAAATTAAAAAACTGAACAAACCAGCTGCAAGTAATGAGATCAAAGCCATAATAAAAATTATTCCAACAAAGAAAAGCCTGGGACCTGATGGCTTTATTCTGAATTCTACCAAACATTTAAGAAAGAACTAATACCAATTCTACTCAACCTATTCTGAAAAATATAGGAGAAAGAAATACCCCTAAACTAATTCAATGAGGCCAGTATTATCCTGATATCAAACCAGACAAAGATACATCAAAAAAAAAAAAAAAGGATAGGTCAATATCTCTGACGAATATTGATGCAAAAATCCTAGCAAACTGAATTGAACAACACATTAAAAAGATCATTTATCAAGACCAAGTGGGATTTATCCCACGGATGCAAAGATGGCTCAACATATGCAAATCAATTAATGTGATATATCATATCAAAAGAATGGAGGATAAAAGTCATATGATGATTCCAATTGATGCAGAAGAAGCATTTGATAAAATTCAACATTTTTTCATGATAAAAAAATACCGGATATAAAAGGAACATACTTCAACGTAAGAAAATCATATATGACAAACCCACAGCTAGTGTCCTACTGAATGGGGAAAAACTGAAAGCCTTTCCTCTAAGATCTGGAACACGAAAATGAGGCCCACTGTCACCACTGTTATTCAACATAGTCCTAGAAGTCCTAGCTAAAGTAATTAAACAACAGAAATAAATAAAGGGCATCCAATTGGAAAGGAAGAAATTCAATTATCCTTGTTTTCAGATGATATGACTTTGAATTTTGGAAAACTTAAAAACCCCACCAAAAAACTATTAGAACTGATCAATTCAGTAAAGTTGCAGGATACAAAATGAACATACAAAAATTAGTAGCATTTACATATTCCAACAACAAACAATCTGAAAAATAATCGAGAAAGTAATCTCATTTACAGTAGCTGCAAATAAAATAAAATGCCTAGGAATTAACCAAAGAATTAAGGATCTGTATAATGAAAACCATAAAATATTGATGAAAGAAATTGAAGACACCAAAAATTAAAAAATATTCCATGTTCATGGATTGGAAGGATCAATATTGTTAAGATTTCCCATATTACCCAAAACAATATCCAGATTCAATGCGATCCTTATTAAAATACCAATGGCATTCTTCACAGGAATAGAAAAAAAATTCTAAAAATTATATGAAATCACAAAAGCCCTAGAATAGCTAAAGCTATCTCAAGCAAAAGAACAAAACTGGAGGAATCACATTACTTGACTTCAAATGATACTACAGAGGTATAGTAACAAAAACAGCATAGTACTGGCGTAAAAACAGACACATAGACCAATGGAACAGAATAGAGAACCCAGACAAATTCATACATCTACAGTAAACTCATTTTCAAAAAAGTTCCAAGAACATACATTTGGAAAAAATCTCTTCAATAAATGATGCTGAGAAAACTGGATATCCATATGCAGAAAATGAAACTAGATCCCTATCTCTTGCCACATAAAAAAATCAAATCAAAATGGATTAATGACTTAAATCTGAGACTTCAAATCATACAACTGCTAAAATTAAAATTAAACATTGAGAAAATTCTCCAGGACATTGGACTGGGCAAAGATTTATTGAGTAATACCATAGAAGCACAGGCAACTAAAGCAAAAATGGACACATGGGATTATATCAAGTTTAAAACTTCAGAACATCAAAGAAAACAATAAACAAAGTGAAGAGACAATCGGCAGAATGGAATAAAATATGTGCAAAGCACCCATCTGC
Source organism: Cebus imitator (assembly GCF_001604975.1). Lineage (NCBI taxonomy): Eukaryota > Metazoa > Chordata > Mammalia > Primates > Cebidae > Cebus > Cebus imitator. The sequence goes on from NW_016107372.1 coordinate 5,836,809, forward strand.
CAAGGGATTTATAACCATAATATATAAGGAGCTCAAACAACTTTGTAGTAAAAATTCTAATAACCTGACTTAAAGATGGACAAACTATCTGAATAGATATTTATCATAAGAAGATACACAAATGGCAAACAGAAAAGGTGTTCAAGGTCATTGATCATCAAAGAAATGCAAATCAAAACTACAATGTCATCTCATCACAGTTAAAATGGCTTTTGTCCAAAAGACAGGCAATAACAAAGGCTGATGAGGATATGGAAAAAAGGGAACCCTCATTGACTGTTGGTGGGAGTGTTAATTAGTAAAACCACTGTGGAGGACAATTTGGAGTTTCTCAAAAAACTAAAAGTAGAGTTACTATGTCTTCCAGTAATCCCACAACTAAGTATCTACCCAAAAGAAGGGAAATTTGTATATTGAAGAGACATCTGCTCTCCCATATTTCTTGCAGCACTATTCGCAACAGCCTAGATTTGGAAGCAACCTAAGTCTCCATCAATAGATGAATGGATAAAGAAAATGTGGTACATACACACAATAGAATACTATTCAGCCTGATATGGTTTGGCTGTGTCCCCAACCAGATCTCATCTTGAATTCCCAAGTGGTATGGGAGGGACCAAGTGGGAGGTAATTGAATCATGGGGTCAGAACTTTCCTATGCTATTGTCTTGATAGTGAGTAAGTCTCATGAGATTAGATGGCTATTGTAATGGGAAGTATTCCTGCACAAGCTCTCTTGTCTTGTCTGCCACCATATGAGACGTGCCTTTCACTTTCCACCATGATTGTGAGGCCTCCGCATCCACGTGGAACTGTAATTTCAATAAACCCCTTTCTTTTATAAATTGCCCAGTCTTGGGTATGTCTTTACCAGCAGTGTGAAAACGGACTAATACACAGCCATAAAAAATAATGAGATCCTCTAATTTGTGACAGTATAGATGCAATTGGGTATCATTATGTTGAGTGAAATAAGCCAGGCACAGAAAGACAAACTGCACATGATCTCATTTATTTGTAGGAGCTAAAAATGAAAACAACTGAATTCATGAAGATAGAGAGCAGAAAGAATATTACCAGAGGCTGGGAATGGCAGTAGGTTGTTGGAGAAAGTGGGGATGGTTAATGGAATAAATAATAAATAAATAGAATAAATTAGAAAGAATAAATAAGACCCACTTGACAGCATAATGGGATGACTGTAGTCAATAATAATTTATTAGTACATTTTAAAATAATTAAAAAAACATAATTGGATTGTTTAGTACACAAAGGATAAATGTTTAAGGTGATGACCCCATTTACACTGATGTGATTATTATGCTTTGTATGCCTATATAAAAGTATCTCATGTGCCCCATAAATATACACACCAACTATATACTCAAAAAATAAAAATAAAAAAGAAAACACAAGAGCAACAGCAACAACAAAAAGAAATATGGAGCTCAAAGGACCCCATTAGCACATTCTTTTCTGTGTGCTTCTCTTTCATAATACATGGCCATTAGCAATGCCTAGCGTGAAGGATGGGAGGAATTTCCCAAAGGCCAGGGGGAAATAGGGCACCATTTCATGCAGGTAATGCTGTAAGTAATGACAAGGGGGAGGAAGTAGGTGAATTTTCAGGGCAAGAGGGAACAGCACAGGCTGAGAACACTGTTTCTCCACCTATCATGTGGCAGAGCCTTGGGAGAACAGGGGAAGGGAGGCTTGGTTGGCTGACAGCAGCCGCTAGAGAGGGGTTGGGCACTCAACTGAGGGGTAGCCTTTATCTCAGATAAGCTCTGAACTAGATTTAGCTTTGAGAAATATGAAAGTTAAATACAACCTTTTGCAATTATTTATTTGATGAAATAGCTCTGGCTGCTATGTTTATAATTTAAGCATCTATAGACCTCTTACTGAAGCTCATTGGCAGTTTGGAATCTTTTGAATTGCAAGAAAAAATGTAAATGTAATCAACAGCAAACATGTAATTAGTGTTTATACAGAGTCTAGAATCTTCTTGTCACAGAAAAGTTTTTATGGATAAGATATATTCTAGATATATCTATATCTATCTTTCCTCAGTAAGGAAGGAAGGGAAGTAGGATTGAGTAGCTTCTTCCATGGGAAAAGTAGCACTTTTCTCATTATTTATCAACAGTTCCACTGCTCCTACCTGCATCTAAGCAATCAGCATCTGTCTTCTGGGGTATTCCTACAGTAGTTGCCTGACTGGCTTCCTTGATTCTATCTGACCCCTGTACATCTATACTCAACAGGGACCACAATGGTTGTTTTCAAATAGTTCATGCCACTCTTCCACTCAGACCACAACAACGCTCGCTCAGAACAAATCCCAATGCCACAGGAAAGCCTATAAAGAAAGCTACAGGGTCTCACCTTCTTTTTCCTCCCCAATCTTATTTCCTGGTCTTATCCTTTTGATTCAAAATGTTCCCTCAACACTTGCTACGCACTCTTCTGCCTTTGGGTTCTGTAGCAACATTTTTGCCACTTGGAACACTCTATTTCCAGATATCCACATACGTCATCCCACATCTAACTCTCTTTGTGAACCATCAATTGATTGCATCTCACTTCCAAACCCATCCTCTTTTCCTGCTTGTGACGAAGGATCTAGACCCTTTAAATATTCTCTTCCGGGCTGGCTGGCCCAATGTTAAATTTTGTCCATAGAAGATATTGAAGAAACATTAACGCAGAAAGGAATTTTGCTTCCTAGTTCCTGTATCTCACTGGCCAAGCTTCTGCAGTGCAGGTGGCTTCCCCATGCTCAGCTCCTGCAGAACTGAGCAGTGTTCTAGCCTCAGAAGTAGCTGGGACCGTGGGTGCACACCACCATGCCCAGCTACTTATTTTGTATTTTTAGTAGAGACGGGGTCTTTCTGTGTTGCTCAGGCTATGTTCAAACTACTGAGCTACCAGCTGCCTGCTGACCTCAAGCCATCACATAGTGCAGTGGAGTATCTCTGGCAAGAAACTCCTGGAAACAGTTTTCCCCAGCACCCTAGAGGGTAACTCTCTGAAAAGTTGCAGAGGCTGGATTTCCAGCAAGTCCTGCCTTGCACAGTTCCACAGTAGTGTCTCTGGCTCCAATAACCCACAACTGCACCCTCCCAACAAGGTCTGGATCTTAGCCCTGGGTTAGAGGCCACTTTGACTGAGCCCTGGGAGATAGTGGCTGATCCTTATGTCTTCTATTCTTGTATTATTTGCAGCTTGCTTTACTTTTTATCCGCTGATTCTGTTACTCCAATCCTCTGTTATTGTTATTGATTATTTACAGTAAACTTTTTCTATTCCAATTACTATATAGTATCTCTCTCCTGTTGGGCCTAGACTGAAACAATGTTTTAGCTCAAATATCAAGATGATGTCTCTTTTCTGTCCTCTGTACTTAAAATTTCCTTCTGCATCTCTTTGCCTTGCTCTGGATTTTTCTTTCTTCTATTGCACTGATCATCTTTCAACACACTAGCCACTTTATGGATTATGTTTATTATTTATCAACTGCTTACTTCTATAGAATATAAACACCTTGAGGGTAAACATCTGTTTCATTTTTGCTCATGGATATACCTGAAACTTGTGGAATAGTGCCTGGCCCATAGTAGGTGCTCAATAAATATTTGTTAAACGAACAATCAAATGGATTGTGAGCAGCTGTCTCTCTGAAGAATGCCTGCGTTGGCCTCTACTGTGGGAAGTTAACTTGTTGCCAGTGGCTACAGTTAGCATTTCCTCATCCTTTGGAAAATGAGGGAAATGCTAGTCCTCCCACTTGTCCTAGATTGTAAATTATAGAAGCTGCTTATCGCTGCATACACAGGCCTTAAGATGCAATCTTTTCCTCTACCATCATATAGGAATGTTTTCTCAACATCTCCAAATTCATTTATCCATTTTAATCAAATCAAGAAATACTTATCCAATTGTTGTTTTTGTTCTTATTTTGAAGGTGGCAATTAATTTTACAATTAATCTACTTGCATTCCCTGTCAAGCCAGTTTGCACACATTGCTAAAACAAAGATTTCCACAGATATTGAAACCTAAATTTTTGTTAGAAACATAGGATAACCTGCCAATTAAGAAAAAAAAAATCTGTATAGCTCTGGCTTCCTTTATTGGATAGCAAATGATATGTAAATAATCATAGTCAAGTTACCTAAGCATAGTTAGGGAAAAAATAAAATACAAATATTGAAACAAGTGAGGTCTAATTTTCATTTCTCTGGCTACTATTTAGCTTATGAGAGCAGAGTCTTTTTACTATATGGAAGTATTCTAATTTGAATTTCATCTCTGTGTGCTTTCTTTCTTTTTTTTTTTTTTTTTTTTTGAGACAGAGTCTTGCTCTGTCACCCAGGCTGGAGCATAGTCATGCTTTCTTGGCTTATTACAACCTCCATCCCCCCAGGTTCAAGTGATCCTGCCGTCTCAACCTCAGAAGTAGCTGGGATCACAAGTGCACATCACCATGCCCCAGCTATTTGTTTTGTGTTTTTAGTAGAGATGGGACCTTTCCATGTTGCTTAGGTTAGTTTCGAACTCCTGAACTTCATTAATCCACCTGCTTCAGCCTTCCAAAGTGCTGGGATTGTAGAAATGAGCCACAGTGCCCAGCTGGCTTTCTTTTAAAAATAGTGCAGCTCTTAGTATCACACAGAGATAGAAGACTATAGAAGATACAATAAATGCCAGAACTCCTTGAATAATGATTATATATGGAGAGCATAACTTTTGTTATTTGGAACTACAAGGGCATTACTCAGTTTAGTTAGCCACATTTTTTTTGAGACATAAGAGCATTTTTATTCAGTAGCAATATACTTTTTCATTTTAAGCATTTTTTTTAAGAAATATTTCTAAAATACATTACGTCCTTATTTTCAACAGTTTAAGACACTTCCTCTGAGAAGCCATCTTTGCCTCTTCTAGTTTTGGGTAGGTGCCCTTGATCTCTGCTCACAAAAGACCTGGTATCTTCCCTTCCAATGCACAGATTCCACTTCACTGTTGATGTCAGTGGGCTCCTCTGGGTTGTCATGACTTTTAAGGGAGAGAATCTATCTTTCTTGTTTCTCTATTGCCTAGCATAGCATAGTGCCATGCACACAGTACTCAGTAAATATCTGTTGACTAATGACATCTTCAAGGGCATCACTGTAAACACTGAAACAGCACAGGGCAGATCATAATCAAGGCGTTTAGAGTGGGTGTGCTATGTATACATTCTTTAAAGTTTGTTTAGTAGCAGGTAGCAGTCCTTTCTGGTCCTTTTTGCCCTGCTTGTACATTGTTTCTAATACGCTATAGGGTTAGAGACTCCGAACCAAATTTATACTAAGTAATAATAAGTTTAAAAATTAAAGAAAGAAATAAACTAAAATTCACAAGCTTTAGTGCAGGAAGAAGGAGTTTGGCTTCTCTAAGTTCTTTCTTATTCTTAGTTTTCAGCTGTTCTGGTTAGACAAAGTTGTCAGAAAGCAGAGATTTCCAAAGGGAAATGTGTTCCTGTGTTCTGCTCCATGTAGTCAACTTAATTTAATACACATTAATAGCTAAAAATAAATTGTAAAAAGCAGGTCTTAAATCACTGACTTCCCACTTAACAAGAAAAATCATAGATAGCAACTCATATAATAGAAACTGTTAGTGCAGATATAGAGTCATAAAATCAAAGCACTCTTTATGCAATAAGTCTATGCTTCATTGAGGTCAATTAAAGCAAGATTTATGCATACAGGCAGTCACTCTGCCTTAAAAAAATGGCTTTTACACACTCTAAGGTAGGGTGAAGAACTACTTAAAAGCTAGATCCCTATAGAGTGGGAAAAAAAGAATGAATCTGGAAATATATACCTGTCCTCTAAGAATAAGATAGAAATGGCTAAGTGTAACCTTGAAATTTACAGACATAAGTGTAACCGAGTGAGTTAGAAAGATAAAATTAACATCCAAACGTCATTTAAGGAAAAGAAATCGCAACTCTGTTGCATCTTAATCGAGAACATTATTTTTTAACCTTATGTAAATGGCACAAGCTGGACATTCTTTGATTTATATTATTTGGATAAACTAAAAGGTACATGGTGCCAACAACACATCACAGTCTGTCAACAGCATTCTTTGTGACCACCCATAATTAGTTTATATACCTATCAAGATTCTTAAATGAAAACAACTGAAGAAAGACAAGGTTTTACAAACCTAAAGAGCCAGCAAAGCAATCTCATCTTTTACATCTTTCAGAGTGGTTGCTGTTTTATAAACAGAGCAGAGCCTGAGTGATAGATGGAGTGAAAATGCACTTGTTCTCTGAGGATTATGAATCACCATGCTGTTTTCTAAGCTCTCCAATATTGGAACTTCTTTTTACATTAATGGTGCCTGAAAGTGCATTAACTCTTCATAGCAATTAGTCTCCTGAAAGATTTATTTATGAAAACACACGTGATTCAAAATGTTCCCATTCAGCATTACTGATTTAAGCCCACCTCTGTAGCTGGCATCAAAGGTACAATGACAAAAGGATAAGGTCCATGTCTCTGAGGTATACTTAGTCTCATTAGGATACAAAAGAGATATACAGGTATTTACAATAAAATATAATTGCAGATGTAATGTCATTGTACACAGAGTATATAGATCAATCACAGAAAAACCTGCTTACGTAAATTATTGCAGGGAAGGCAGTTGGTCCTGTTCCTTGAAGGATGAGTGGAAATTTGTTGCAGAGACTAACTTGGAAAAGAAACTCCAGAAAAAAATTTTTACAAGGGCACAGAGGCAGGAACAAACAAGGTTTGTTTGGAGGAAAGTAGGTAGTGGGAGGTGTGGCTCTGCAGGCAGGAGCAGATGAAAAAGGTCATGCTAATGAGTTCAGTTTTATCAGATAAATGATAAGCAGGAAACTGACATGATCAGATGAAGTGAGGAGAATGGGGCTATAATTGGATGCACATGTGAGAAAATCCTCTCTGAAAGTAGTAGGGATGATGGATTTGTGAAAGTGAAGCTGCAGGAAAGATGACCAGTTAGGTGCCCATGTAATTGTCCAGGAGGGAAGCATAATGGCCTGAATGAGATAGGAGCATAAAAGTGCAAACAAGTGGAGAGACTGACATAAGTGGAGCAGATCTGGCTGGACTTGATCATTGATGAGAGGTCAGGGTAAGTGAAGGCGCATAAGCAGACTAGTCTCTTGCATATCTAACTTGGGTGTCAAGATAAAAAACATGGAGGAAACTCCTGGGTCAGTGTGGATATGACAAGTGTGAAGTCTCTCTGTGATATCTACAGATAGATGTAGGTGCAAAGATTCAGACATCTGGAGATTATATGGAATTCATGACTTATTTATTCAATAAAGATTAGGGTGAGAAGATAGGAGAACCAGTGAGACTTCAGAGACATCATTTAAGAATCAGGCGAAACAACAGACACCCTCAAGGAGATGAATAGAGTAGTAAGAGGAATGAAGTTAGTAGAGGGTTGAGCATAAAAAGCCAAGGAGCATGGGATTTAGGAAGTATGGAGGTTCATAGTTTAAAATGCTGAAGAGACATACCGAAGGGTAGGGATAAAAGAACACCATTGAGAACCAAGATGCAATTTAGTGTCATGGTGAGGGCATCGGAGAGCAGTGGATTTTGGATGTGGACAAATGAGGGTGGAGGGAGTAGATCAAGCATATGCAAAAGGCCTTTACGCAGCCTGCTGATCAGGAAGGGAAGGATGCAGAGGATGACCTGAAGGAGCCACCTGCTCAAAGATGCAGTCTCAGATGAGCTAATTTCATTGTCAATCTGCTCTGGGGTACATTCACCCATTAGAAAGGTTTCTTTCCATTACTATTAAATGTATGAGATGAAGAGTAGCAGTATAAAGAAGGTCACTTTCTTAAAATTAAAAAAAATCATTTTGTATAGTACCAAATGCTTTATGTTATCAAATGCGAAAAGTGTTTTTGTCAGATGTACTCTAAAAAATACTGACTGAGGCCGGGCACAGTGGCTTACACCTGTAATTCCAGCACTTTGGGAGGCCGAGGCAAGTGGATCACGAGGTAAGGAGATCGAGACTATCTTGGCCCATATGGTGAAACCGTCTGTCTACTAAAAATACAAAAAATTACCCTGGTGTAGTGGCGGGCACCTGTAGTCCTATTTACTCAGGAGGCTGAGGCAGGAGCTTGAAGCTGAGAGGTGGAAGTTGCAGTGAGCCAAGATCACACCGCTGCACTCCAGCCTGGGCAACAGAGTAAGACTCCATCTCAAAAAGAAAAAAAAACACTGACTGAGTTGGAAAGATGAGAATGAAGCCAGGTTAACTCCCAGGGAACATGCTTATGTAAGTATAGGCAGTGGGGCAGGCGCGGTGGCTCACACCTGTAATCCAAACATTTTGGGAGGCTGAGGCGGGTGGATCACTTGAGGTTCGAAGTTAAAGACTAGCCTGTCCAACATGGCAGAACCGTGTCTCTACTAAAAATACAAAAAATAGCTGGGCATGGTGGCAGACTCCTGTTATCTCAGCTACTTGGAAGGCTGAAGCAGAGAAAGGTTTGAACCTCGGAGGCAGAGGCTACAGTGAACCGAGATTGCGCCACTGCACTCCAGCCTGGGCAAAGTGCATCTCTCTCTCTCTCTCCATATATACATGTGTATATATATACACATATAGTAGACTACTATATATATGTATATATATGTGTATACATATATGTATATATATATATTTGTATACATATATATGTATATATGTGTATATATGTGTATATATATATATATTTAGCAGAGTCTACTATATAAAAAATATACACACACACACACATATATATATATATGTATATACACATATAGAGAGAGAGATGCAGACTCTGAGGTGCCTTCTAAGGATGGTAGCATCCATATTTGTGGAGAAAAGAGATAAAAAGGTGGAAGTCATTTAATAAAGACAGGTTATGAACTCTTTCCTTCCATTTTGTTTATAAAATCCTAGTAATTAGTAATTCAATAATTTAGCACAATTCTTTCCAATGCTTTCACGTAAATGCAAAGAGATCAGTCTTTACATATGTTTGAGGCCAGATAAAAACAGAGACTAAGGGGAAAGTTGCAATGAGGGTTACATTTAGTATGTTGCCCTTTCTCCACTTCTTTTGAAGACACGCTTTTTTATGTCCATCTACCCATTGTGGGAAATTGATCCAGTTGTTGCAGATAAAGAATTGTGTAACTTGGAAGCATAGAGTCATATTTATCACCAATATGCTATAGAACAGGCAGAAATCAGAAAGGTACACAGCATAAATTACCATCACCAATCCCTACAATCCAGGGATTCTGGAGAATGACAGGTAAAAGCACCAAGGAGTGGATTTGCTGTTTCGAGGACACTGAGTATTATCTGTTCCACAATCTAGGGATTTACAGGACCAGTTCCCACGCCAGGTCAACAAGATAGCTCCCCAATTAGGAAACTCAGCAGTGAGGATCATTCAGACTGATATTTATGTACACTCTAATTTTAATGTTAATATCACTTTAGTGTCAATATTGTACTTGGATCTTTATGTTCTAGAAGTTCTGTGGCCCGAGGAATGCTGAAATAAAGAGTGTATTTTCTCACATGTGAAGCCGAAGGAAATGAGATTTTTCCACCCAACAAAATAGTCCAAGCACTTTGCAGAGGGATGATTTTCATTACATGGAGCAAAGGAAAGACAAAGAGAAAAACTGGCAAGGGAGTTATTTTGTGCCCTATTTGTCAAGCATTTAGATAGTATTGTGATATTTCTATCATCCCATGGAATTTTAGTTTACCTTTTACGGTTTTCATTAACTTTGCATGAATTGATTTTTGAAGTATTCAACCAGAGTTGGATGGTTTCTAGGAAAATAATATATATCTATTCTCCTTAGTATCACCTTGAGAACTCAGAATTCTAGGTTAAACACAAGATTCCTGCCCTCTAGAGTTTCTACCCTGTATAATTCTCTCTCATTGAGTGCAGAAGCAGGACTGTGAATATGATGGTATTTCACTCCCTTGACTAAGTTAGGGTTTATGGAAGAAGGTGAAGAGATTTTTCAGTTATAATTATTGTTTTTACTAGGTTGACTCTGAGTTAATAAGAAAGGAGATTAGGCCCAGTGACTCACACCTGTAATCCCAGCATTTTGGGAGGCAGAGGCAGGAGGACCACTTGAGGTCAGGAGTGTTAGACCACCCAGGCAATATAACAAGACTTTGTCTCTACAAAAAGATAGAAAACAGCTGGACATGGTGGCATATACCTGTAGTCCAAGCTGCTTAGGAAGCTGAGGCAATATGATTGCTTGGGCCCAGGAGTTTGAGGCTGCAATAAGCTATGATCATGCCACTGCACCCCAGCCTAGGCAACAGATAAGAGAGACCCTGTCACAAAATAATAATAATAATAATAATAAAGTAGATTGTTATGGGTGGGCCTGTGTTAATCAGGCGAACTCTTTAAAAGAGGATCCAGGCACCCAGGTGTGGTGGCTCACACCTATAATCCCAGCACTCTGAGAGGCTGAGCTGGGCGGATCACCTGAGATCGGGAGTTCAAGACCAGCCTGACCAACACAGAGAAACCTTGTCTCTACCAAAAATACAAAAAAAATTAGCCAGGCATGGTGGCACATGCCTGTAATCCCAGCTTCTTGGAGGCTGAGGCAGGAGAATTGCTTGAACCCAGGAGACAGAAGTTGCTGTGAGCTGAGATCACACCATTGGACTCCAGCCTGGACAACACGAGCAAATACTACATCTCAAAAAATAAAAAGAGGATTCGGGCTTTCCCTGAAAGGACAGAATAAACATCCAAGAAACTCTTCTGTTCTTGAAAAAGCAAGCTACTGTATGTTCTACAATAGCAAAAACAAATAAACAAGAAGAAGAAATTCTGCTGACAACTATGTAAGCTTGAGAAAGAATCCTGAGCCTCAGGTGAGACTCCAGCTTCAGCTGACACCATAGATTGAAACCTTGGAAAATCTTGAGCTGACTCCTAATCCAAAGAAACTGTGGGCTAGCAGAAGTATATTGTTTGAATCCATTAAATTTATGGTAGTTCATTACACAGCAATAAAACATCACAAAATCAAAGCCTGATTACAATAGACACACAGGCACATTGGGCTTGCTGGTTTCTCACGGAAGGCTCCATCTGTGCCAAAAACATGGGTAAAGGGACATATTGTGAATCTAAGACCTTGAACAAACTAGGCCAATGCTGACCTTACTAGGAGGGTGTTGGGCGAGATCATTAAAGAGGCAGGGTATTCTTTGGTCTGGACAACAACCACAGCAAGGACTGAGAGGACACATTGCATGATGACTTGACTTGCAAACTGTTTCATTCATGAGTCTCGAGGTACATTTAGAAAAAGATCACACATGGTAGATGTGCAACTCCATCTCCATCTGAGCAGTGCCTGGTTTGACAGATGGGTCTTACACTAGGAAGCCTAGCAGCATCTGATTCTGCCAACCTAGGAAGAGAAATCCAGGAATGTGGGCCTTCAGTGATAACCTCCTACACCCTCTCCTCATAAAACAAACAAGAATGCACATTAGAACACTATCCAGTGCCAAAACAATGGAGATTTTGAGAGCTTGCTTTGCACTTTCTTTGTGTTTTATTGGTATAGTGCTAAACAGGGTTTTGAGCACTTCTTGGGGGCATACTGTGATATACAAGTGTCACTTGCTATGTGAACAAAGGCACTAACCAGGCAAGTTGCAGTCAGACAAGCCTGTCAAAAAGCCACCAGAAAAGCCATCACTGAACCTTTTGAAGGAACAATAAATGTTGCTGAAAAAGGAAACACTCTTTCAGAAGAGCCAAATAAATTCAGAAAAAGCTAAGCAGCTATTCAAAGGGCTACGTATGTCAGTATTTCCTGAGGCTCTATCATCTCAAAGTCTGGCCAGGGACATTTGGGAAGTCACTGCTGCTGTCTTAACCACTCTTCCCTATGTAAGAATACAGCCCAGCACTGATAGGGCAAGAGAAACAAGCTTATGGGACATCTGCTATTTGTCAGACACTGAACCAGGTGCTTTGCTACCCCACTTTTTTCTGCCTAGCAACTTTATAAGATGGATTATACTTTTATCGCTGCTTAGCAAGTGATCACAAATTTAACAGCTTAAAAATCAATACCTTTACTAGCTCACACTTCTGTAGATCAGAGGCCTGGGCACAGCCAGAATCCAAAAGACTACATTCTCTGCTCAGGGTCCCATAAGCTCAAATCAATCTGGCGGCCAGGCTGAATCATCGTTTGGAGGTTCCAGGGAAAAACCTACTTTCAGGCTCACTCATTGTTGGTAGATTCAGTTCCTTGCAGTTATAAAACCAGGCCCCAGCTTTCTTGCTTTCAGCCATGGTGCTGCTCTCAACTCTCAGAGGATGCCCATGTGCCTTACCACATGGCACCACTATCTTCAAGCCAGCAACAGCGCCTCAGGTCCAAGGATGATGCAGGAGTAGTACAGCAGGGAGTGGGGGAATCTTGGATACCATCTTAGAATTCTGCCTGCCACATACGGTCAATATCGTTATTTCCATTTTACAGAGAGAAAACTGACGCTGAGGGGGAAAAAGAATGCTAATGTCTGCCTCACTGATATGAAACCAAGATCTGTTTGCTGGGCTTTTATTGTACCCATCATTGAAATAGGGCACATTTATCCACTGGATGATTTTTCAACCCTCACCTCCACCCATCCTTCTACCTTTTGGAGTCTCCAATGTTGTCTATTATTCAATGTTGTCTATATTCTGTATGTCTGTGTGTACCCATTGTTGAGCTAAACAGCGTTATGTTATAACCTAAACAGGTTATAAGTGAGAACATGAGGTATTTGACTTCCTGTTTCTGAGTTATTTCACTTAGGATGACTTCCAGTTCCAACTATGTTGCTAGAAAAGACGTTTCATTTGTTTTTATGGCTGTGATACATATGTGTATGTATGCTACATTTTCCTTATTCAATCCTTCATTGATGGACATGTAAGTTAATTCCATATCTTTGCTATTGTGAATAGTGCTGCAATAAACTTGCAAGTGTGTAAGGAACTACCACAAATTTAATGTATTAAAACAAAACAAAACAAAACAATTTGGTGAAATGATTACTTTCCCTTTGGGTATATACCCAGTAGTGGGATTGTAGCATTAAACGGTAGTTCTAGTTTTACTTCTTTGAGAAATGCCCATACTATTTTTCACAAAGTTTGTACTAATATACATCCCAACTGACAGCGTATAAATATTCCCTTTTCTTTGTATCTTTGCCAACATCCGTTGTTTTTAAACTTTTTAATAGCCATTCTGACTAGCATAAGATGACATCTTATGGTGGTTTTAAATTGGATTTATGTGATGAATATTGATGTTCAGCATTTTTCATATGTTTATTGGCTGCTTGTATGTCTTCTCTTGAAAACTGTCTATTTATACTCTTTGCCGACTTTGTATGGGGTTACTGTTTTTTCCTGGAGTTGTTTTTCTTATAGATCCTGGATATTAGGCCTTTTTCAGATGCATAGCTTGCCAATATTTTTTTCTATTCTGTAGTTTGTCTGTTTACTCTGTTAATTGTTTATTTTGCTGTGTAAAATCTTCTTAGCTTAATTTAGTTCATTTGTCTATTTTTGTTTTTGTTGTGTTTGCTTTTGAGGACATGGTCAAATTCTTTACCTAGGCCAATGTCCAGAGGCATTTTTGCTAAATTTTCTTCTAGGATTTGTATAGCTTCAGATCTTATATTTAGATCTTTAATCCATCTTGAGTTGATTTTCGTATACGCTGAGTGGCATGCATCTAGCTTTGTGATGGTTAATACCGAGTGTCAATTCAATTGGATTGAAAGATGTGAAACATTGTTCCTGGGTGTGTCTGTGAGGGTGTTGCAAAGGAGATTAACGTTTGAGTCAGTGGACTGGGAGAGGCAGACCTACCCTCAATCTTGGTAGGCATCATAGAATCAGCTGCCAGTGTAGATAGAGTAAAATCAGGTGGAAGAACATGGAAGGACTTGGCTTGCTCAGTCTCCCAGCCTTCATCTTTCTCCCATGCTAGATGCTTCCTGCTCTTGATCATTGGACTCCAAGTTCTTCAGCTTTTCCATTCTTGAACTTACACCAGTGGTTTGCCAGGGTCTTCAGTCACAGACTGAAGGCTGCTCTGTTGGCTTCCCTACTTGTGAGGTGTTGTGACTCGAGCTGGCTTCCTTGCTCCTCAGCTTGTGGATGACCTATTGTGGGACTTCACCTTGTGATTGTGTAAGTCAATATTCCTTAATAAACTCCCCTTCATATATACATCTATCCCATTAGTTCTGTCCCTCTAGAGAACCCTAATATAAGCTTCGTTCTTTTGCATTTGGCTATCCAATTTTCTCAGCACCATTTATTAAACAGTGTGTTCTAGCCCCAGTGCACATTTTTCATTTTTCTTAACTCTTTCAAAGATCAGTTGGTTATAGGTATGTGGCTTTATTCCTGGGTTCTCTATTCCGTTCCATTGACTAATATGCTTATTTTTATGCCAGTACCATGCTGTCTTGATTACAGTAGCCTTGTAGTATAATTTGAAGTCAGATGATAATGTGATTTCCCCCACCTTTGCTTTTTCTTTTTGTTAAGGATTGCTTTGGGTATTCAGGCTTCTTTTTTTATGGTTTCATGTGAATTTTATTCATTATGTGAAAAATGACATTGGTAATTTGATAGGGATTGTATTGAATCTCCAGATTGCTTTAGACAACATGGTCATTTTAATCATACTGATTCTTCTGGTCCTTAAGCATGGATCTTTTTCCATTGTGTTATCTATGATTTCTTTCATCAATATTTTGCAGTTGTCCTGTAGAGATGTTTCACCACCTTGGTAAAATATATTCCTAGATATTTTTATAGCTATTATAAATGGGATTGACTTTTTGAATTGGTCCTCATTTAGATTATTATTGGTATATAAAATGCTATTGATTTCTGAATGTGAATTTCATATCCTGGAACATTACTGAATTCACTTATCAAATATAAGGGTTATTTTTGTGGTATCATTAGGTTTTTCTAGGTACAAGATCAAATCATTAGTGAATAGGGATAATTTGACTTCCTTTTTTCCAGTTTGGATGCCTTTTATTTATGTATTTATTTATTATTTTTTGCCTGACTGCTCTTGTGAGGACTTCCAGGAATAGTCTTTTAAAAAATGTTATGACCACTTACAAGTGTCACTGATCTGCACTAGGAACTGAGAGAGCAAAATCAAATATGTGACTGGCCCTGACTGGTGCTGACTTAAGTCCTCAAACTAGGATTCTAATCTGGGAAACCAGTAAGTTCCCCGAGATAAACACACTCAACTTGTTTCCACTCCTTTTTCAACTGTCTCCACATTGTTTATAAAATTTTATATTGGAAGGAAATCAAATTCTGGCTTCTTTAAGTTGGTCAACACCGAACAGCCATAGTCAACAGGTGTGCTTTGTAGGAAAAAGTACACTATTAAAATGTGTTAAACTATTTCTTCCCTAGATAAGTACCTGATTTCATGAACGAAAGGCACATGGTTGTCATGCCAGATTTTCTGGTTTCTAGAAATTGTTCCTTTAATTCATTGCTGGCTCTGTGACCTGGATATAGAGTAAAATAGGCTGTGCTGGGGAAGTAGAACCAAAATTGTTTGCAAGTAACATGAGTGAAAGAGCCACTCGTGTTCTCTTTGTTGCTGGTGCTGGATCCCAGTGGAACAGGGTAGACACTCAAAGTATTTTCTGAATGGAGGCATGAAAAACAACATCATTAAAGGCTCTAAATTACTCTTTCTGGTAATCCTTAAAAAGGGGTTTGTGTCTACTTTTAAGGCAGTGACTTATAACAAACTTCAGTTTCACTTGGTTCTGGCTCAACCACACATTCCAAGATTTAACAACAATCATGACTGCAAATATTGTAGCAGGTATCCCAATTTATGTTGTCAAAGACATGACTCTACTAAACATGTCTAAAACATAAAGTCAGAAATCAGGAGAACTATCCCAATTCAAAATTACTTCTTCACTGTTTTGTAAAGAGATAGTCATGAAATTTTATCATAAATTTGAAAATAACTTAAGAGTTCAAAACAAATGGAAAACAAGAACACTTAGCTGATTCTTGTAAAGACTTTAAAATGTAGAGATAATTAAAGGTTAGGCCGGGCGCGGTGGCTCAAGCCTGTAATTCCAGCACTTTGGGAGGCCAAGGCGGGTGGATCACAAGGTCAAGAGATCAAGGCCATCCTGGTCAACATGGTGAAACCCCATCTCTACTAAAACTACAAAAAATTAGCTGGGCATGGTGGCGCATGCCTGTAGTCCCAGCTACTCAGGAGGCTGAGGCAGGAGAATTGCCTAAACCCAGGAGGTGGAGGTTGCGGTGAGCCGAGGTCGCGCCATTGCACTCCAGCCTGGGTAACATGAG
>NW_016107372.1:5853348-5917032 GCF_001604975.1 Cebus imitator
GAGTGAAACTCCGTCTCAAAAAAAAAAAAAAAAAAAAAAGATAATTAAAGGTTAATAAAATATTCTTCTTTATACTAAATACTATGTTAAGGTCACAATATTAAAAGTTTATTATGCCTTGGGAACACTTATTAATGTCACAATGTTATTAAAAGATTATTTTGCCTAGGGAATAATTCTTAATGCCATAATATTATTAAAAGATTATTATACCTGAGGAATAGTTTTCTGTTTATTTGGGGCATTGTGTAATATTTGCTTCTTTTCCCTAATTTTATTTTATTTATTTTTGAGACAGAGTCTCACTCCGTCACCCAGGCTGCAGTGCAGTGGCGCAATCTCAGCTCACCGCAAACTCTGCCTCTTGAGTTCAAGCAATTCTGCCTCAGCTTTCTGAGTAACTGGGATTACAGGCTCCTGCCTGCATACCTGGATAGTTTTTGTATTTTTTATACAGCTGGGGTTTCACCATGTTGGCCAGGCTGGTCTTGAACTCTTGACCACAAATGATCCACTTGTCTTTGCCTCCCAAAGTGCTGGGATTATAAATAGGCCATGCCTGGCCTATTTATTTTTAATTGACAAAAATTCTATATATTTGCCATGTATGTTATTTTGAAATATTTATACATTGTATAACGGCTACACTGAGCTGGTTTATATATTAACTCACGTACCATTTTTTGTGATGAGAATTCAAAATCTCTTAAGGATGCTCAATACAATACGTTGTTATTAACTGTAGTCACCATGTACAATAGATGTTTTTAGCTTATTTCTTCTAATTGAAATGTTATATCCTTCTACCAATATTTTCACCTACCCCTATCCTAGACCCTAGTGATCACCATGCTACTCTTTACTTCTATAGGTTTAACTTTTTTATTCTTTACATGTAAGATCAAGAAGTATCTGTCTTTCTGTGCTTGGCAGAAAGGATTATTTTACATAATATCCTCCAGGCCCATCCATGTTGCCAAAAATGTCAGGATTTTATTCCTTTTTATGGTTGAATAGTACTCTAGTGTGTGTGTGTGTGTGTGTGTGTGTGTGTGTGTGTGTGTGTGTGTTTGTGTATCACATTTTCTTTATCTCTTCATCTGTTAATGGGCACTGAGGTTGATTCCATATCTTGGCTGTTGGGAATATTGCTGCAATAAACATGAGAATAAAGATGTCTCTTCAACCTACTGGCTTTATTTCCTTTGGAAATATACTCAGTAGTGGGATTGCTGGATCATATGGTAGTCCTATTTAAATTGTTGCTCTGTTCACTATTTCATAATGGCTATCTTAATGTCTATCAACAGTGTATAAGGGTTGTTTCCCTGATATATAAGGGTATTTTCATCAGTCTATAAGGGTTGTCTTTTCTAGTGCTTATCTCTCATATTTTGGTAAAAGCTAGATGTAAAACTTTTATGGCTCTAACATGTGAAGTGGATGTGCATCTTTTTTTTCTTTTCCTCTTTGTTTTTAATACATGTGCTGTACCAGACCAAAATTTCATGTTATTCAGGCCTATTAGAAGTGGTGATTCAATGGTATTAAGCTCTATTTGTATGACACCTTCTTTGTACCATGCACAATCACTGGCATTAGTTCACTAGGTGGTCATAAAGCTGTGAGGGATGCAGGATCTGATCAATTTTACATTTATTCACAATCATGTTAAAGGCAAAGGAACAGTCCTTTTGGATCACTTGCCTAAAGTCAATGTTTGCCTGTTAATCCTAAGTAGTCTCTTTTGCCCAAACTAGACAGCATTTCTAACAATTATATTATCAAGGAATCAGCTATGTGTTTACCTGAGGAATGGGAATAACCAATGTGAGGTTGCACACTCTCTCCTTTTTCTGGTTCACACATGAGACACAGCTCATAGTGCCTCTCACTCGTTCTTCTTAACCCGTTTTATATCATCTAATCTTTCCTCAAAAGAAGCAGGAACCACAATGAAGCAATAAAAAGGGGTAATTAAAATATTTATAGTATACTGATTGCTAGTTTGTGCTCACCACTGTATGCATTTTTTGAAGGTATTACTATTGTAGATAATCTAAAAATAGAATAGTAAATACATATTTTTAAAGTGACATTTTAAATATGTAAAAATACATATTTTTAAATATATTTTTCTTGGTGTGTAATTTTTGTTGTTGCTGTTTCTGCTCATCAGTTTTATTTTTTTCTACTCTGAAAAGCCATTTTGTAGAGTCCAATTCTTTTTACTTTTATCCACAGGGAAGTCATAATCCCTTACTTAAATAGAAGCTGGTTACCACGGTAA
This sequence comes from Cebus imitator, assembly GCF_001604975.1. Taxonomy (NCBI): domain Eukaryota; kingdom Metazoa; phylum Chordata; class Mammalia; order Primates; family Cebidae; genus Cebus; species Cebus imitator. The sequence goes on from NW_016107372.1 coordinate 5,855,639, forward strand.
TCATTCTAATGCCACTGAATCAATATTTTGATTTTGCTGGCATTTAATGTGAAAAGAAAAGACATGCTAAGATTTAAAAAGTCATTTTTTATATCTTTGTTATACTGTTGATAACCAGAAAAATTGTAAAGAAAACATATGTTCTGTAATGAATTCCAGTTATCACACAATGATACAGAACTGAGAGTTCATAAAAGAACAATCTACACATTTATATATTAATATTTTTGACTTTGAGTACACACATATGTACACATGCATTTGGACTCAAGATTTTTTCCCCATTCCTGAACTGTGCCCTATCTCAATGCTATTAGAGGTCGTGACTTGGTAGAAGAGATTTGCACGTTATCTACTTTTGCAATTGCCATTTTATTAAGTGTTCTGAAGAGAAAGTAGAATTCCCATGAAGAATCACTTCTCTGTGGAAGGGAAGCCTACCATTTCTGCACTGGGTCCTAATAACTTAAGTCACCCACTGAACACCCTCAAAGATCCATTGCAGCTGAGGGTTTCTCCATCTGTCCCCAGAGCTCCTTTTTGAGGAGAAATGTTGGATATGCAGTTGGTGTTTAATGAGCTCACTACCCAGCAAGTGTTTTTTCCAAGCCTAACCAAGTCTTTGCTGCTGCAGTTTAGCCACATCTGCTTTTTTGTCTTCAGAAGAAATAAAGCTTGCTGAGCTGCTGCCTTCTGTTTGACAGGTAGCCACTGGGAGCCCACCATCCTTGGATGGTGAAGGCATCTGAAAGAGAATTATCAGACTCTCTGCCCCAGGAACTAGCTATGAAGCATCTCAAATGAATGGGAATCCCTTCTATTTTTAAGACAAGTGAATTGTCACTCAAATTTCTTTTCTGTGGGACAGTAATCACGATTTTCTACTTTCACCCTAACTAGCCCAGCTCCCCCTCCATGAAGGAGCTTTTCTGAGGTGTATAATTTACACTCTTTTCAGAAATGTTTCTGCCAGCATGACGTTGACAACACATCCCTTACTGGATACTTTGTCCCTTTCATCTCTTTTCTCTCTTTGGATGGTTCTTTTATTCCCCTTTATTCTTAAATTATTCCCAGCTGCATTCAGGCCTCCCATCTTTCAGAGATCACTTTCTTAAATCAGTCATTTTCTTTTGCAAATAATCTAACAGAATTTATTATGTAGTTTTCTGGCAGTAGAAGTATGTGAGTGGTGAATTCTATACAATCACAGAAAATAATGAGAAATGAAAAGCACCATGTATCAAGGAAACCTATGAACAACATTTAAAATTTGCAAAATGTAGGCCTCTGGGGCCTTTTAGTGTACTCCTGAGTTAACTAAACACCTATGAATACATTGTTTCTAAAAACATGGATGTGTCACAAGTTGAATGACCTACTCATGAGAAAAAGAATCAAACATCTAATACTCTAAGAAGCCAGAGGAATAACTGAGTTTTACACACATACACACACACACACACACACACACACACACACACGAATGTTCATTCCAGTACTATTCATTGTAGCTGCAAAACAGAACCAATCTGAGTATTCATCAACAAGATGATAATTAAATTACTGTGCTGTATACTTCTCTCTGTAAAAGTTGTTTCTTGACAAGTTGCACACCATGGAAAATAGTTACAATAGAGTAAGTGAAACTACAAAACACAAGACTCTATGCATTATGATGTCAATTTTGCAGATATGCAGTCAGATACTTCTTATTCACATGTATGCCTTAACAGCATTTACTTATATGCACGGCATTTTTTACATCTGTATAGTAGGAAAAACTGAAGCCACAAGAGGTATTTTTTTGTAGAATTTATAGACTGACTCCATCTCCAGGCATTTATTGGTGTTATTCAATATGACTGAAGATACTGGTTGTTTTTGGCTACAGGCACCTAGGCACCAATGAGGGAGAAAGGAGAGACAAGGATGGAAGAAATGGCACGTACCTCATAGGTGTCTGATCTCATGGACTGCATATAAGAATCTATGGAAAGATTAGGCCAGAAGGCCAGGGAACTTTCATGAGGGACTGGGGAGCCCATGTGACAATGAACACTGCCTAGCTGATGTTGCTCTCTGCTGCAAACTATGGTGACACCTGGCACCCTAGGGCCTCAGAGAAGCTTGCTGTGGAGAAAGGAGAGTGGGGCAGAAGAGTAGCCCTGGGACCTGGTGGAACTCCTCTCTCGAACGGGCCGCTGGCAGCATTGGGAACCATGAAGTGTTTTCCACAATTGCCATGTAAAGATCTGAATGTGTCTGTACAATGAGCTGAGTTTGTGCACTCCCCTCTCCCAAATTAGAATGCTGAAAACTTAATCCCACAATGATTGTAATTGGAGGTAGAAAGGGAAGGAGAGTAGTGTCGTCATGAATGGGATTAGCACCCTCCTAAGAAGAGGTCAGTGAGGCCTTTCTGCCCTTTGAGGATACAACCAGCAAGAGGACCCCAACAGAGCTCTCAGGCTTCCAGCCTCCAGAACTGTGAGAAATAAAGTGCTGTTGCTTATACGCCACCCAGGCTATGGTGTTTAGTTATAGCAGCCCCAAATGACCAAGGGTGTCAACACTTAAGGCTGCTTTCCCACAAAGAGTTCTCAAGAGTAACTCAGGGAAGCTGAGACTCTACTAATTACGTAAGGCCTAAAGAGCTGGTGAGATCTGGTGTTAATGTGACTTAATTTATAGTCATAGACCAGCAAGGAAGTTAGGATGTATTTGATTTGTATATTTCATAGCTGAGAAAAAATACAGACAGGTAAAGGTAAAAATCGGAGACATAAAGTGCAGCCTAAGGTTATAGTATGCACACACATATGCACATAAATACATAAATTCATATTCACTGGAAAGAAATCCACCAAAATGCTGAAAATGATTACTTCTCAAAGATGAGATTACAAGCTTTTCCTTCTTGATATTTTTCTACATTAAAATGCTTACTTAATAATCAAAGAATAATATCTTTAATTGTATAAATAATATAAGAAAATATAAATTTTAGATATATTTCTGGGCAAAATAATTTTTGAATAATTTGGAGCTTTAAAGGATTAAAAAGAAATTCATATATTGCCTTCCCTCTCTGAACCATCAGAAATGCATTCTTCTGGAAATTTGACAACACAAAAATAAATAACCTTCTCCTCAATTCTTCTTTTCTGAGACTTCAGGGTGATGGAGGCAGAATTACGTGGCCCAGTGAGGAAGGCAGTTGCTCCTGGGTATGCTGACCTGAACACACTATCTGAAAGAGATTTCTAGGTGACGTGGGCATAGCGTGTTTTACCTTCAGTCCTCTCAGGGGGTTTCCCACTCTTACTGGCTGCAGTGCTGCTGACCGTCTCTGATGAGGTGCTCAGCTTGGTGCTGGGGTCCCGCTTGGGCTTGGGGGGTGGTTGTCTCCGTGAACCACAGCTGCTGTCATCATCTGTGCCCCCAACCGAGTGCAGGGACTGTGATCTCACAGAAAAGCCACTGGAGCAAGGATGGGGAAGTCTGTCCTGAGGAGCAGGCATCGTCATGAATCCCATGCGGAAATGTTTGCCCACGTAACTCCCTTCGTGGCCTCGCCCTACTTCTCCACCTATGCTGTAAAAGAAAGCAGACCAAGAAAACATGAAGATAAAAGGAGCCAGTATTTACAAGATCATACACGTGAGCATATTTCTAACAGGGAAATTTCAAATCTTCATTTTAGTCTGGTGAAAGGCTGCCTTTTGAAACAAACTCAAGTAGCATGAAAGCATTCTAACTTGTGTTAAATTTTGTTTTTCCCAAAGGAATGAAAAAATACTGCATAGCCCACTTATCTTCAATCACTTTATTTTTACTTTGGGGGAAATCTTAGCAGTGGCTTAAAATGTAAACAAGGATTCCATGACAATGACTCATAGATTCCTTTGCCATGTAACTCAGTTCTAGTGGTCAGCACTTGAAACTTGTCTGCTTCATCAAAACCATTCCTGCTTTTATCTGCTTAATATATTGGAGAACAACAATAAAAAAGGGAAAGAAGAAAGAAAAGAAAGAAAGAAAGAAGGAAAGAAAGAAAGAAAGAAAGAAAGAAAGAAAGAAAGAAAGAAAGAAAGAGAGAGAGAAAGAAGGAAAGAAAGAAAGAAAGAAAGAAAGAAAGAAAGAANGAAAGAAAGAAAGAAGGAAAGAAAGAAAGAAAGAAAGAAAGAAAGAAAGAAAGAAAGAAAGAAAGAGAGAAGGAAGGAAGGAAGGAAGGAAGGAAGGAAGGAAAGAAAGAAAGAAGAAAGAATGAAAATGAGAGAGAGAGGAAGGAAGGAAGGAAGGAAAGAAAGAAAGAAAGAAAGAAAGAAAGAAAGAAAGAAAGAAAGAAAGAAAGAAAGAAAGAAAGAAAGGAAAAGAGAGAAAGAAAGATGGAGAAAGACAAAATGAAAGAAAAAGAGAAAGAAAGAAGGAAAAGGAAAATAAAAGAAAAAGAAAGACGAAGTAAAAAGAGAAAGAGGGGGAAGAGAAAAGGGAGGGCAGGAAAAGAGAAAGGAAGGAGTGAAGAAGAAAGGAAGGAAAGAAAGAGGGAAAGAAAAAGAGAAGGGACAAAGAAAGGAAGAGGCAGAGAGGGAAGGAGGAAGAAAGGAGGGAGAAGATAATATTTGCTTAAATTGGTGGAAGTATTTTCAACCTCTCTCAGTGCTCCAGAATCTTCAGTTACATTAGACACAGTTCTACTAAGAAATTAGACAAACAGAATAAAACAGCAACATTGAGTAAAGAGGTGTAGTTTAAATATCATTTGATCCTGAGATGATTCTAAATACTTCCTAAGTTTTCCGGGTATGCAAAGCTTCCAAATTTAAGGTTCTTAAGTTTTACATAGGAAAGTTTGATCAAAAATATTACAATATAAGAAATCTCCACTAATTTTGAAATTCAACCAATTATTTAGGAAATGACTCTTGGGCCTCTGTCTATGCTATGAAGTAATAGTGGCTCCTTTATGAAGAAAAGGGACACAAATGTGAATGTAAACTTTTAAAAGGAAGATTTTTCTAGAGTTTTTTCTATCTATGAAGTTCTTTCACCAAGAGTAAATACAATTTTTTTAAAACATCGTTATAAAATATTTGACTGACTTTCTTAGATATGTTTGAATGGTAAAAAGTACCTCTGAGTAGATGAATTTTGGAAGCTTGCTCAGTCTACCTTTCCAGGCATGTAAGTTTATTCAGAGCTTTAATAAAGCAAATTTTAGCTGACTCTGTCTTCATAACGTGATGGAATTTTATATCTTTCATATTATTATAATGTTTGTTATAATTTTAACATTCCAGTAGGAACAATAATGAGAAATGAGATTTTTTCCCCTTCTTCACCTGGGGACTCATGACAATTCCATGTCCATTGGGGATAAAGCCAGGAAGAATTTAACAAGAACATTAGATTCTTGATTCTGGCCTTTAATAACAATGATAACTTGACACTCAACCCAAAATATTTTATACGTATATTTTCTGAATATTTTCCATGGATATTCAGATACTAAGCACTGAGTACCATCTTTGCAATAAAGATGGCTGGAATTTCAGTGCGCTAAAGAGCAACAGTATCCAGAAGCGTGAATGGAGTCCACGTGATGGCTAAGGGGCAGTGTTCACATCATAGCTGAAAGTATCCCAAGATGGTGCAGTGCTTTTATGTGTTTTATTTTCTCTCTCTCTCTCTCTCTCTGTGTGTGTGTGTGTGTGTGTGTGTGTGTGTGTGTGTGTGGTGCTTAAAGAACAGCAATAAAGACATAAACTAGAAGCTTATCCAAACAGAGAAGTTTGTGAAAATTGATAAAGAGTTTGAAAAAGGATAGAGGGTAGAGGATGTGAGGGGCAGTCTTGGTATGGGAAGGTCTATCTTCAGTTTGTGATGATCGTGGCTTTGATCTTTCTCATAGATGATATAGTTGATGAAATCTAACTTTGCTTTCAGTTATTTTTTATCCTAACGTCTTTTGTTCATTTCTGTTGCATCACTGAACAAAAGGTGCTTTAAGGATTTATTTAGCCAGTCATCCCATTCCTGGTAACGCAGCCACCTGGGGAAATTTATGCATGTGTTAATGCACATGGGCATTTATGAGAGTAACTAAAATAACTGTATCAGCGATTTCTCGGTTACTTTTGACCTAAATGGAGTCTGAACCTTTTCCCGGACTGATAATTTACTCTGCTGCTTCATTTCAGCATTATCTTTTTTATCAGTACAAAACAACTTAATCTAACTCTATCTGCATTGGTTCATATATGTCCTTTTACACACACACACACACACACACACACACACACACACATTAACATTTCTTTCAAGAGAAATTCAATGCATGCTTCAAACACTAGCATGTACCATTGTAAGTTTAGTTTGACCCAGCTGTAAATGCAAGATGAAGAAATGGGACAAAAATTAATTTGGACCCAAAGACCGTTGTTCAAGTCAAGGCTAAGGACAAACAGTAAAGGTGATGGTACATCTAGGTTCAAGAGACCAGGAAAGATTATTAGTCCAAAGCAAATTGAAGATTATGGAATTCAGCATACAACTAGTTTCTGAATTTGCTAGGAACCTTTAAATATACATATTCTCAGACTCCATATGAAGTCAATGATTGAATGATACATGTTGAATCAGAATCTCTGTAGGTATACATGATGAGTTCATGTTTTTAAAACTATATCCAGATGTTTCTGATGCAGCAAATCGAGAACCCCCAGAAATATTAAGAACAATAATTAGAGCCATCAATGAAAAGATACATCAATTAGAAGCAATGGGGAAGAGGCAAATACCAGGCAAAGTATCACGAATGAGAAAACATACAACCTATTAGACAGATCTTATTAGGTTATTCTGCAGTAACAAACAATCCCCAGTCCCTAATGATTTTCAATGACATAGGTTTGTTTCTTGCTTGTTAATGCACATCAACTGTAGCTCTATTTCATATACCTTCTTTACCCCAGGATCTAGCCCCATTGAGACTTTTTCTCCTGGCAGAGAGGAAAAAACACCAACTAACTTATACAATATCTCTCCTGGCTTTTGCTCAGATGTGGCTTATAATCTTTCCATCACTCTCCACTGACTAAAACCAGTCTTAAGATCAAGCTTGAGGTCAGCGTCCTAGGGACATATTCTCCTCCAACAGGAAAGTCATATGGTAATACATGGGGATGCATATTCCTCATACAGGTAGATCAAATACCTGGCAGCTGAGATGGTATGCAATTGAGATCTCTCTTCAAGAGAGCACTTGCCATGAGGAATGAAGCCAGCTGACAAGATAACAATAACCCATTGGAGTACTTTATGTTTTGAATCCCTATAACTATGTAACTATGAACTCTACAGAGTTAAAAGGTCCAGGTCCTCAAAAGAGGCACACTCTCTCTAGAAGACACAGCAAGGGTCCCATTGAAAAACAACTTATAGCTGCCCCTTGGGCAGTTTGAACACCCCTTGTCTAGTGAGAAACAGACAAGAAGAAGCTGAGCATGGTGGTGTGTACCTGTAGTCCCAGACACTCTGGAGCCTGAGGTGGGAGGTTTGCTTGAGCCCAGGAGTTCAGGGCTGCAGTGAGCTATGATTGTGCCACTGCACTCAAGCCTGGAAGACAGAACAAGACCTTGTCTCTAAAGTGAACAAACAAAACAGAGTCCTTCATCCTGGTCGGCAGGAGGTAAGGCTGCTTTTATGCAATGGGGCAGAGATAAGTATGTGTTATCCACTTGGGTGCCTGTTGATACTGTCTTGCCCAAATGTGACTTTGAAAGGTCACCTGCAGCAAACTTGGCCCAGAAAGGTTATGATTACCAGGGGCTCCAACTTCTCATGAAAGAGAGATTAGTCTTGCTACCAAGTAGGCCACTGAGACAAGTGGAAGTGTTTCCTGAAGGTGAGGTGAATTTAGGATGAGTGATGGAGGAGGGAGATGATGAGAGCCAGTCGTAGCTCCCACACAGACGGCAGTGATGAGGGCTATGATTTATCACACTAACTGCACCCTCCTAAGTTTCCCCTCAGGAAGAGCCAGATGGAGCCAGGAGAGAACTGTTCCCCAAGCCTGCAGGAGAAGGACATCAGCTGAGTCTAGGAAGTGAACTGTGGCAGCTGTGGAGGTGTGTGGCTCAGAAGTCTTTCAAGAGAGAACCTCCTCTGAGGACAGCAGTCAGCTGACAATGGCTAGCTGCCGTTTTCCAAATCTGGTGCAACATTTTAGTCGAGGCTGTGTTGTCCGTGGGCAGCTCCTAGACAATGGATGAGCACAATGAGGTATTATACCTGGTTACTTCTTCCCAGATTGGGGCAATCTTTACGGCTGACTTTCCCTATTGCACTGGTGAAGACCTTCCTTCCCATAACTACACCACAGTCTGATGATCTTCCTATTCAATTGCGTTTCCTCCCTGTCTCCTTTAACTGCAGGTGCTAGACCTGCATTATGATCTGAGGTTGTCCCGCCTCTTCCTGCTTCCTTCTTCTTTCTCTCTTACAGGCATTCTTCCCAATAAACCTCTCAGACTTCTGACTCTGTCTTGGTGTCTGCTTCCCGGGATACCTGAGCTGACATACTTGGGAACAATTATACAACCTCTGGCATTCAGAAACCAAAGAAGCAAGGAAAGAGGAGGCATCACAGCAAGTGGAAGACCCCAGAAATAAGGAATGCCTATGAAAATAGGTCATTCTCCTGCTTCAGACTGAGCATTTAAATAAGGCTTGGGGAGTTAGAAGCTAACTGCACTATAGAAATACTTGGCTGGAAGTGAAAGTTATGTGGGCTAAAGAAAGCAGAGTCTTGTTGCAATAAGACTCCAACACTCAAGATAGATTAAGCCTGACACATCTCATGTTATAAAAATAAAAACAGGTTTCATAATCCTGAATTTAAACAAGTATGCGTTTTCTCATATAATGAAGGCAATGTTGTGAGATCTACTTGTCTCTTGGTTAGCTATTCCATCATAAAACACAAAGTGTAAAATATTATCTAAATCAAGGAGGGTTATTTTCCAAGAAGTAATTGATGCAATATTTGTAAATATTTCTGCCAAACAAGTATTTGACTAGTAGATAGCCCTGGACATTTGTGCACTGGAATTATGGTGTTATAGACTCTATCCCAGGGCCATTATTTAGCACCTGTATGACATTAGCTACTGAATCCCTGAGGCCATTTCATTAGTTGTTTAACAGTAGCATTAGCCCCATCAAACTGGTATCAAATTTACCTGATATACTGCATATGAAGTACTCAGCACAGTCTGATATATAATATGCAGTCAATAATTTTAGCCTTAAAATTCCTACATTTATGTAAGTCTTTTCTTACTGGATTTTGCTTATGGAATAATCATTTGCATTATAAGGCCATGTCTGTAAAGCATGCCATATGGTATCATGTAACCTCAAAAAACTTCACACAAAGAAAGTCAAAATAAAATCCTACATTTAACTCAAGGTATCAAGATAATCTAGGCAACAGGACCCCTCATGTTGTTAACTTTCTTAAATACTTGTATCAGTTTTTCAAAGCACCTACTGATCAGGACTGATAAAGAAATGTACAAAACAACACTTCAAAACTGCTCTGACAGTGCTAATCAGCATGGTTTGTTCCTTGTCATGCTGTCTTCTTGAAATCCATTGGCATTAATGTTGTGTGTTTCCTTATGAGAACTGCTTCTTTTGGAAGACGAAAACACAACCCCTGAGAAAGGTGAGCTGCTGAGGTGAGATGTCATTTTTAAAAGTGACAGGGGTGTTGCTTCTGCATGCAGTTTTGAAGCAAACATGTCAATATTTTGTAGTAGAGTTTTCTTTGCTAAGCACTGAGAAAAATATAATCCCACTCCAGATAGATAATGATGATAGTGATGTGGATTGATAGACAGATAATGATTGACAGATAAGGAGATAAAAATATTGATCCTCTTTCAAGCACATCTAGAAATTTTAGATCCAGATGGAAGGGTTGCCTAGGAGTTTGCTTGCTTGAATATTTATTTTCTGTAGTGATACTTTGGAGCTGAGCTCAAAAGCCCATCTCTAAAACTAATTCACACTCCAGTATATTTCTACTTTTGCACACTTTGCAAACCATTTGGGAGTTTTTCTGTTAAATTTTCAAAAAGATTTGTCCATCTAGCATTAGGGAATGGGCACATTCAACCATTCATTAAATGAAGGAACATCTAAAAGTGAAATGGTGGTGGTTACCGTGTAAAGAAGAGAATGCAATTTGCCCGTGGGCAGGTAGGCCACTGTCACCTGTTAACTCTTGGTATCTTTTATGTGAGCATTTCACTATGCTTGAGTAGAAAGAAACTAATATTTAGACTTTCTTCATTAAAAGTATGACTTAAAAAGCTTGTATTTTATGTTGGCTTCTGTTTAGATGCTTAAAGCCAGATGCTCACCGTGTGCTGCCCACTGAACGTACGCCAGCCCATTATAACAGAAGGTTTCCTGCTCCAGCATAATGGCCTTTTTAGACTGAGCTGTGCTCATGGAAATTGGGCATCAAAAGAGCCATAAGGAACTCCTTTTCCTATTTGACAAGGAATACTGTATTCCTCAACTCAAGATCAGACTTTTAAGAAAGAGGCATAATTAGTTATATCTGCTTTGAGTTTTGGCAGATAGAACTTGTCATACAATTTATCATATTCACACACTCTCCGGAGCCCCATTGGCCTTGAGTACAAATGGCTGGTCACATTCACTTACCCCCAGATTCATAAGAGCAGGCATTCTGTCTTCTTGCTCGTCACGCCAGTCACTAGCACATATTTGTTTTACGAAGGAAAAATGAATAAAGGAAATAAGTCCACTTTGGAGATAGCCTAATAGAAGGATTGGTTAGAAAATTTTGTGGACATATTTCACTTTTGCTTCCCAGGGATGCATTCTCCCTTATCTTTGCATTGGAAGTTCTTGTAGGGAAGCTTTTTTTTTTTTTTTTTTCATTCTCCACGCCTATTTCAGGTTCATCAGTCAGTCATAGAGTCAGTCGTTTTACATAATCCCCTATTTCTCAGAGGTTTAGTTCATTTCTTTTTTTTCCCCTCTCTCTCTCTTTCAGTCCAGCATATTGCTCAATCTCAGCTAAGAAAATGTTAGATCCTCCTGGCCACCAAGACTATTTTAGGAACTGGCAAAAGTGGTCCAATCAGAGTGAACCCAGGGCAGGCATGAAGCTGCACTGGCTAGAAGTCTGCACCTGCTTCATTCTTCTTCCCATTGTGAAGGAAGATAAGTGGGACCAGGTCTCCAGGCATTGAAGAAAACCTGGCTATAGCTATGTCTGCAGCTAGAATAACCCCAGAACTGTTCAGGTATGTCAACTACTAAATTCCATTTTGTTGAAGACAACTATATTTGGGTTTCCTGACAACTGTATTGGGAAAAGTCCTAAATGCACCAGCATAATAATTTGTAGACAGTCGTTACTAAACAAAAGCAATTGGCACACTTTCATCGGAAAATGCACTGGTGTCAGGGACAGACTGAGGATGATACAACACAGGAAACAAAAGCATCCCACTTCTTTATTATTTGAAAAAAAATGCTTTTTAACATTATGACTAAAAATAATTAACTGTTTTATATGTTTGCCCCATATATGGTTTTTAAATCAGGCAGTATACTTTGATATGAAAACTTGGCTTCAGTAAATTAAACTGTGTTCATATTTTCTTCCAAATTGTTCACTCATCATTACCCTTAATGTCTTCCCTGAGACATACTTGCTCATTCAAAACCATAATTTGTGGATTTCTTGCTTTAGGCTCAAACACTCATTTTCACCACTTCATATCCTCAATGATATCTATTTTCTACTTATATGCACCTAACATTTTAACTCTCCTAGTTTTTTTCAGACATTAATTTCCTGTGTCTGGCTGTTTATTGATACCTCTTAGATATGAAGGTCAAGTGTTAAAAATGGGATTTTTACACATCTTTTTATTAACTGCTGTGATGAACTGTTATAGAAAAACAAAATAAAAAGGCAAGCAAAACAAACAAACAAAAAAAAANAAAAAAAAAAAAACCAGAAAGCAGGATCGCAACTCTCGCTTTTTTCTGCTTTTTGTTTACTTTATAGGTATTTCTTCATTCTTTTATTTTGAGTCCATGTGTGTCATTTCATGTGAGATGGGTCTCTTAAAGACAGCATACCAATTGTTCTTGGTTCTTTATCCAGCTTGCTATTCTGTGTCTTTTAATTGGGGACATTTAGCCCATTTACATTCATTATTATTGACATGTGTGGATTTTATTCTGTCATCATGATGTTAGAGAGTTATTTTGCAGACTTTGTGTGGTGGCTTTTTATTGTTAATAATCTGTTTATTGGCCAGGCACAGTGGCACACGTCTGTAATCCCAGCACTTTGGGAGGCTGAGGCAGATATATCATGAGGTCAGGAGATTGAGACCGTCCTGGACAACATGGTAAAACCCTGTCTCTCTAAAAATACAAAAATTAGCTGGGTGTGATGGCATGTGCCTGTAGTTCCAGCTACTCAGGAGGCTGAGTCAGGAGAATTACTTGAACCCAGGAGGCAGAGACTGAAGTGAGCCAAGATTGCACCACTGCACTCCAGCCTGGCGACAAAGCAAGACTATAGTGGCTGAAAATGGTTATATTTTTCCATATTTATTGCTTCCTTCAGAAGCTCTTATAAGGCTGGTCTGGTGGCAAAAAATTTACTTATCATTTGTTGTCTGAAAAGAATCATTTTTCTCTTTTACTTATGAAGCTTAGTTTGGTCAGATATAAAATTCTGGGTTGGAATTTTTTGTTTAAGAATGTTTAATATTGGCCCCCAATTTATTCTGGCTTGTAGAGTTTCTGCTGAGAAGTCCACTGTTAGACTGGTGGACTTTCCATTTTAGGTGACCTTGTCTTTCTCTCTAGCTGCTGTTAACATTTTTTTCCTTCATTTCAGCCTTGGAGAACCAGATAAGTATGTGTCTTGAAGATGATCTTTTCGTGAAGTATTTTACTGGGGTTCTCTGCATTTTCTGAAATTCAATGTTGACCTCTATAGCTAGCTTGGGGAAGTTCTCATGGATGATGTCCTGAAATATGTTTTCCACGTTGGTTTCATTCTCCACGCCTATTTCAGGTTCATCAGTCAGTCATAGAGTCAGTCGTTTTACATAATCCCCTATTTCTCAGAGGTTTAGTTCATTTCTTTTTTTTCCCCTCTCTCTCTCTTTCAGTCCAGCATATTGCTCAATCTCAGCTAAGAAAATGTTAGATCCTCCTGGCCACCAAGACTATTTTAGGAACTGGCAAAAGTGGTCCAATCAGAGTGAACCCAGGGCAGGCATGAAGCTGCACTGGCTAGAAGTCTGCACCTGCTTCATTCTTCTTCCCATTGTGAAGGAAGATAAGTGGGACCAGGTCTCCAGGCATTGAAGAAAACCTGGCTATAGCTATGTCTGCAGCTAGAATAACCCCAGAACTGTTCAGGTATGTCAACTACTAAATTCCATTTTGTTGAAGACAACTATATTTGGGTTTCCTGACAACTGTATTGGGAAAAGTCCTAAATGCACCAGCATAATAATTTGTAGACAGTCGTTACTAAACAAAAGCAATTGGCACACTTTCATCGGAAAATGCACTGGTGTCAGGGACAGACTGAGGATGATACAACACAGGAAACAAAAGCATCCCACTTCTTTATTATTTGAAAAAAAATGCTTTTTAACATTATGACTAAAAATAATTAACTGTTTTATATGTTTGCCCCATATATGGTTTTTAAATCAGGCAGTATACTTTGATATGAAAACTTGGCTTCAGTAAATTAAACTGTGTTCATATTTTCTTCCAAATTGTTCACTCATCATTACCCTTAATGTCTTCCCTGAGACATACTTGCTCATTCAAAACCATAATTTGTGGATTTCTTGCTTTAGGCTCAAACACTCATTTTCACCACTTCATATCCTCAATGATATCTATTTTCTACTTATATGCACCTAACATTTTAACTCTCCTAGTTTTTTTCAGACATTAATTTCCTGTGTCTGGCTGTTTATTGATACCTCTTAGATATGAAGGTCAAGTGTTAAAAATGGGATTTTTACACATCTTTTTATTAACTGCTGTGATGAACTGTTATAGAAAAACAAAATAAAAAGGCAAGCAAAACAAACAAACAAAAAAAAACTGTTCCGAAGAGAAAAGACTCAATTTTTATTAGTTCCAGACATTATACTTTAAAATGATATTCTTATTTATTTATTCCAGACAGAGTCTTGCTCTGTCACCATTCTTTATTTATTTAAGAAGACAAAGTCTTGCTCTGTCCCCAGGCTGGAGTGCAGCAGCGCAATCTTGGCTCACTACCACCTCCACCTCCCAGGTTCAAGCAATTCTCCTCCCTCAGCCTCCTGAGTAGCTGGGATTACAGGCACAAGGCACCATGCCCAGCTAATTTTTGTATTTTTAGTAGAGACGGGGTTTCACCATGTTAGCCAGGCTGGTCTCAAACTCCTCACCTTTGTGGTTCGTCTGCCTCGTCCTCCCAAAGTGCTGGGATTACAGGCATGAACTATCGCACCTGGCCTAAAATGATGTATTTTAAACATCAGATATTTTCTGTCTCCTTGGTAGGAGATTTCACCTCTGCCAAAATTCAGTGTCTTAGAATTTGAGATATGTAACTAAACAACTTATTTACTAGCTAGCTAATTATAGGTAGAAGACATATACTTTATCAACTTCAATTACGCTTATCTTTATAATGGAAGAAACACTTTCCAGGGTTATTATAAAATAAAATGAGATAAAACATTTCAAAATAACGTAGCAAGGTGGCTGATACAAGTGCAGGTGCTACAGACAGTCTTTATTCCCCCTGCTCCCCGACGTCAAATTCATGTGTTGAAACTTAACCCCCAGTGTGATGGTATTTGCAGATGGAGATTTGGGAGATTAAGTCTTGGGGGCAAAATCCCTTTGAATGAAATTAGGGACCTCATTAAAGAAATCCCAGAGAGGTCTCTCACCCCTTCTATGATGTGAGGACACAGAGAGAAAACGGCTATCAAAGAACCAGGAAGGAGGACCTCACCAGACACTGAATCTGCCATCTGCTTAACCTTGGACTTTGCAGCTTCCGGAACTGTGTGAAATAAATGCCTTTGATATTTACCACGGAAGCCTGAGTGTACCATGACAAGAGACTGGACAAATATTAATTTACCACCCCTTCCTTCCTGATTTATCTAACTCTGTATCAATTTTTATCTTTCTGTTCCCAGTCACCAAATAGGCATTTTTAATAAGTTTCCACCCTAGAGCACCATGAACGAAAACATACTCTAATCATATAAATACATTTTGCTTATTTTTGTAAGTGGGTTTCGACAGTATTGTCATGCAATATAGTTCTAAACCCAGATAGTAAATAAAAAATCAAGGAAAAAGCCATAATTATCAGCTGGACATAATTATAGAGTTGGGCAAATCTATTGAATGGATTTTATGGTCATCTCCATCAGAAACCATGATAATTTAAAATTTTTATGAATGTTAGAGCCTAGAGTAATCATGCCTAAGGAGTTATGCTTGAAAAATAAGCACACAACTTACTTATCACACAGTGCTATCATCAAGAGTTTGAGGTTAGTATTGCTACCCATTAATGTGATGCTTAGTTATAATAAAGTAAAGAGGTTACAGAGGGAAGTAGAGAATTTTTTTAACATCTAGCAAAGTTCCTTTTCTTCATTCCTGAGTTTCTAAAGAGACAGGACAGAAGTATAAGGCTTATGAAAGCCAGAACAAATTTTATGGAACATCTTTAAGAGACTTATTTTTACTTAAAACATGACAAGTGCTTTTAAGATTAACATATGTTATTATCTACGGTACTTTAGAATCTAAAATTAAAACATTCCTCATTTCTATACATAAGATTCTTCTACTTCTTGAAGTGTCATGGCTTAAAGAAGAGAGGGTATCTGGAAAATAAATCATAATATTCAGTTTGAGCTTAGAATACAGTTTACAGAAGTTCACATCGTGGGAGATCTTTTCCAAAAATTCAACCAGAGGAGGAGAAGTTCTGGAAAAGATATTTTATTTGTGTCTTCAAAACTGACATAAGCTTTGAATATGGTTTGAGAACATGCCAAGTTTTTAGAAATGAGTTTAGCTAACCATATGTGGCTCATTTTTTTCAACCTAGAAGCAAAAACTAGAAATATAGAATGATAACATATAATGGCCTTGAACTTCCTGAGCAGAAGGCATTAACTTAATGCCAGTTTAAAGTATAATAACTGGTTTTGCTTTCTAAAGGTATAATTTTTATTTTTATACACAGAGCAGAGTGGTCAGAGTCCTCAGAAAATCACAGACTCTTGAACCCCTATGATTTCAGCGCCATATGGTCAGATGTTCTCTCAGAGGAAGTACAAAGCAGGTGTCATGGAAGAACAAGTCCTGGGGCCCCAACAACCACGGAAGGGCTGGGAAGTCCCCTGGGAGGAAGTGGCTTTTTAGCTGATGCAGATCATGAGTAAGACTTCATCAGATGAAGAGAGAAGTGAGGGAGAAGAGGATTTGTGAGCCAGCAGTGGGGATCTAGAGAAACTGAAAAATTATGGGTATATTTAGGCAGAACTTAATTGGGCCTTGTTTGTCTTATATTTCCGATGGCTGGAACAGTGTTTGGCCCAAAGGAGTAACCAGTAAGTATTAATTGAATAAATGAATGTACACATATATGATGGGGAATCGTTTAAGAATAATTCACATGTTTCTTAAGCGACAGGATAGATGATACTATTATTTAATGACATTCTTCTCTATTTCCTTCTTCAGTGGCCATTTTCTCAATTTATGATGAAGGAGAAAGGTAAAATCTGTGACTACTCATACACTATTAATTTTTGTTTCTTATAAGAACCAGGAATTTGAATGCAGAGATCAGCTTAATCCCTTCCTCTCCATCTCTACTGCTCTACTTTCGTTTAGGTGCTCATCACTTCTTGGCTAAATAAGTGCAATTGCCTCTTAGCTGATCTTTCTCTACAGTGCTGCCAGATTTATCCTTCTAAATGCAGATTTGCTCATGTCACTCTCTAAATTAAAACCCTTTGATAGCTCTTCCTATTTCCTTGGACAAAAAATGCAAAAAATCCAAACTTTTAACTTATACCTATGGTCTTTTAAGGTCTGGATTCTATGCCAAATCTCATCTGCAACATGCTCCTTTCTTGACCTCAAGAATTCTCTCATGGAACATGCTTCTGCCTTAACATTGTCATAGGACTCTATGCTCCTCCATGTGATAGCACCTTCTTTATCACACCCTTCAGGTGTCTTCTGTGAGTTGATTTCCTCCACTGGTCTGTGAGCTCCTTGAGAATACAGACCATGAATTGTTTGTAGCAACTGGGAAAGTGGGTAGGGATAATAGAAGAGAGAGAAAGGTGTGGCCCATTAAAAACCACTAGGTAGTTTCAGAAACTTTTTTTTTTTAATTATTTTGGGACAGGCATTTTCAAACTATCATTGGAAAGAAAACTCTGAGGCTTAGGTATGATTAGCAGATAATTGCTTTCACTGTTGAAACAAAAAAAAGTATATGATGAAATGCTGTTTTCAGATATCCCAGTGGCTGATATCTCTCTGTCATATGGTTTTATACATTATTTACATGCCTGAGATAACACAGTCAAAGCCTCTAAATTAATCTTTATTTAACAAATTCCTGGTTTAGATATCATTCTCCTTCAACTTTGTAAACATCTTGATTGACAGCAATGGCTTTTTGAATTCCAGAGTCAAGAGGCTACTCTGGTTTGTCCACACACTTACGATCTGGAGACTAGACTGTATGCTTATGAGATCAGTAATGTTTACTCTCAAATCTGAAGGCAATTTGAAGATGGACCTAGAGGGAGAACACACGTTCCTATTAGTGATAACTGTAAAGTAATGCCCTGGATTTGAGAAAGAGCCAAACAAGCCAAAGAAGTGGCAGATGCCATATGCTTCAGTACAATTTCAGTATGTTTTCTTTTCTGAAAAGTTTCCTATCAGTAATAAGGCAACTGGTTACTTTCCCAGCCCAGACCATCATCTATGATGCAGTATTAGATATTGACACCACCATTGAATGCTTCCTTTATTACTATTGTTTTGCTGTGCAAAACTACCAAAATAGGTACCCCATTTTGCAAAATCTGTACTCTCCGTAATATTGGAAGAAAGGGATTGGGACTACCCCAAACTATTCCTGGCATGAAATTTCACACCAGAAAAAAGGAGTTTTCTTGAAACCAGCAGCTCCCAAGTATATTGTCTTCTATTCATTGACCTTCTAGCAGAGAGATGGTATGATTTGTAAAACAAAATCAGAAGACTGGGATAAAAAAGCTTTCATGTCAGATCTGTCTTAAACTTATAGCATTCACTTTCCCAAACATTTGTAATATGTGCTTCTTCTGATAATAGTATCTTAAGATTTAATGAAATCATTCTCTAAATTTCTTGAACAAAATTAGATCTCAAATATTTTATAGAAAGTACCTGGAAACTGAAAATATGTGAGCACAGTGAAATGCTTCTTGCAAAATATCCTGCTGAGGTCTCAAATATTTTGCAATTTAAAACAGAGTCATGGAGATGAAAGCAAAAAATCCACCTCAGAAAGATCAGGAAATCCTAGCCATGTATTTACAGAATCATTTTGAAAAAATGAACTATCAAGGAAGAAAAATAAACCACTGTTTCATCTTCCATATCAATCCAAAAATAATTCAATGTAGGGTTGACCTTCTTAAGAATTAAGATAATTCTGCAGTTACACGTGGTACACACCTTATAATGACCAAAAGCTTTAGGAAACCTTATTGGTGCTTTTGTTTTGTTTTGATTTTTGAGAAGGTGTCTCGCTCTGTTGCCAGGCTGGAGTGCAGTGGCATGATCTTGGCTCACTGCAACCTCCGCATCCCAGGTTTAAGCAATATTCCTGCCTCAGCCTCCCAGGTAGCTGGAATTAAAGGTGTGTGCCACCACGCCCAGCTAATTTTCGTATTTTTAGTAAACATGAGGTTTCACCATGTTGTCCAAGATGGTCTAGATCTTCTGACCTCAAGATCCACTTGCCTTGGCCTCCCAAAGTGCTGGAGTTACGGGCATGAACCACCACGCCTGGCCAAAACCTCAGTTTTGCTAAATCTGAGCCTAGTCCCTCAGGATAATGCCTCAACGTCTATTTCACTAAAAAGATTGTTACCCTCCAATGAGAGGTCCCTGGGTCTTTCTCCTCTCCATCTTTTAACTTCTCTACATCATTACTACATTTTTTTCCTCTGGTATGCTGACTCAATCTCTCTTAATAATTTTTCCACATATATTATACTTTCACTTTAATCCCCATGGTATATTCTTCATTGCTTATTCTCATACAGAAATCCTAAACATTTCTCTTCTAGACCACAGCTTCTTTCTGGAATGTCCCATTTCCTTGGCTTCCTCAATACTGTCTTCTCCTGCTTTTGTCTCTTTACAATTTTTCCTGCTTGGTATTTGCACTGAATTCTCTTCATGTCACTCTTGCTTCAGTGTAGGCCAAAGTCCCGTGTCCCCTTTCCTCATTTCTCTATGCTTGTCTTTGGCAAACATCAATTTTTAAGACTTCAGTGGTATCCTATCCATGTGATTTTCAAATCTAATATTCCATGGTTACCTGCATTCTGAGACATCTATTTGCCCTCCCAATAAAATACTTCATGTTTCCAAATGGGTGTTCCTTTGATGCCTGAGATTAGCATGTTCCAAACCAATGTTATCACCATCTCCCTTTTTCCTCTGTTGAAACTTTGTCTTCAAATCATCATTCTCTCAGTCACAGAGACCAACTCTTTAATTTAAAACACTTTCAAGAGATTTGACACCTGTATACCTCCTATATATACACACAGTCAAATGGTCAAAAAATTCTTCCTCTTCTACCTGGATTTCACATTTATTCCCTACTTTACAAACCATCTACAAGTTATGAACTTTTGGTCCCAGCTACTAAATGATTTTCTTACTTGGATTATTTGTCTCAGTTTCCCAAGCAATAATGCATTCATTGACCTAAAAAAAAGCCCTAAAAAAGAAATGAGATCACATCAATCCTTCTCGTTAAAGTCTTCAGGATTACCCAAAATAGAGCCTAGTTTCTCTGTAAGGAATATAAACTTTGCTTAATCTGGCCCAGTCTTCTTTCTTATCTTGTCATATTATCCACTCACATAATTCTTCTTCACTCCACTCCCCTGGGGGTTTTTTCCCCTTCAAACTACATCTCCATTTGAAAAAAAAAAAAAAATCTCAAGTTATTTAGGGCCTAAACCAATGTCACTTCTTTCTTGAAGCTTTCATCAATACCCTCTCTCTTCTTTAGTGAACTTCCTTTATATTGTCACTATTTGCCTTACATTATAGCTACTATATACAGTCTTGAAATTGTATAATTTTTGAAGATAAAAATCAAAATTTGCGTCTTCCTTTGTCTCCCGTGGCGTCTAGTATACTTCTTTGAGTGTAAAAAGTAGCATGTAAATATTTATGAATTTAAATTAAATTTAGACCTACATTAAAAGGAATATATAGTTAATTATATTATTTCCAGGCATATATGAAATTAAAGAGTTATCGAAATTTTGCTTTAGTAGAATAAATCTAGAAGATCAAAAGCTTTTTAAGATAGAGACTTGGTTCTAAAGGAAGTGAAGAGATAAAGTGAAATACAGGTAATAATTTATATCATTCAGAAATTCCCAACCTCTAAAGGGAACTGAGCTCGGTATTGCTAATTGAATAGTCAAGCCACACATTTTCCAGGAAGTGAAAAAATTCTATCATCCGTGTGTCTATAGAAAAGGATACTTTAATCACACACATACACATGCACACACACATGCATTGTTTCCAGTCTAGTTAGAAAATTTCATTTCTAACACTGCCCCTAAATCATTGTGTGACCACAAGACAATTCATTTCCAAATGGGTTCATTCATTTGTCAAATGAGGTAGTAATACCTTACCCAATGATTCCTCAGGATATTTGTGGGATTAAAATGCAAATATAAATCCAGGTCAGGTTTTATTCATGAATTGTTTTTCCTATTTAATAACAAAAAGCATTTTACAAACATTTCTACTGAACACACTACCTTGGCAAACCAACAAAGCTGAGAAGCATCCTCTCTGGCATTTTTGAAGTCCATTAATAACGTCATGTCTAGAGTTCTAAAAACCCAGCTTCTAGCCCTCATCCATGTAATCAGAGTGACAGGTAAATGTGAATCACTAGAGACACTACTTAAGAGCCAAATACTTATGCGTGGATGCATTAGTTACTCTAAATGGAGGGGCCAGTGTTCTGTCTCTATCCCCAACAGGTTGCAGATCTGCTTAATGTACCCAAATGTAATAATATGATAGATTGAAATATAGATGGCAAGATTGCCTGTGCAGAGGCCAGGAGCCGGACTCCCTATTTTTCTAGAATAGCTTTCCGGGAACAATGCACTTTCCCTGATTGGTTTTCTTCAGACAAAATAATTGAATCTAATGCTCTGTGTCAATGAAAGCACTTGGATTATCTGCTTTATGCTGTAGCCCTAAGGGGAGTCAGGGTCCAGTGTTAAAATTTGCCTTTGATGAAACCTCATCTTCTTCTACACATCTTTATTTATAACAAATTAAATGCTATTATCACAACATATTAGCAACAGTTTTAATGCTCACAGTGCATCTAAAAATTAAAAAAATAATTTCTCTATTATAATAGAGGCAATATCTTAGTTGGCCTCATTATACTACTTATCATCTATTATTTGTTGCACACATCAGCACAATGAGCCAGTGCTGTACTATAAAGATATACACCCCTCAGGGTTTACAGTTTAACTGAGAGCACATTTAAATTTGAGATCTACACTATTAAAATAAAACCTTCTTGTATACATGGAAAGGAACCAGTGAAATATGACTCCATGGCTTTCTTATTGAAAAGAGAGTTTCTTATTTACTGAAGCCTGGTTCAGCTTCAGGAGGACAATTAACTTAATGATTCTTTGGCAAAGGTTTTCTGTGGGGCTTTATTGTTTTTGTTTTTGTTTTTTCCATTTATAACTCATTTGTGGCCATCTGTTTCAATTTTTTCTTAAAGAGTTTGCAAACCTTGGAAAATACAGGATTTGGATCAGGGTAGGAATCACCAAAAGATATTTTCATTGCAACCCATTTAGTTTAAAAAAAGGAGGATAAAAAATGTAAGTTGTAGGCTAATTCAGGAATGCATGAGACGCAGTGTTAAATATACACACATTCCCTGGCCACGCACTTTCTTGAAATCTTCTCCCCAAAGATATTATATCTTTTTTATTCCTATCTTAGCCACCACACTCAGGGCCACAATCTGGACCTTTTGATTACCAATAACCTCAGCCCCTCCATAACCTCAATTTTAAGCATATGTATCTTTGACTACCAACACCTGCCTTTTCAGTCTCCTTCCTCTGTGTGCTCAACCTCAGCTCTCCTTTGACCCCCTTTTGGGACTTTCTGTTCCTTGGTCGTGCAACCTTTTCTGTGTTTCTCAGTTGCTACAAATCCTGTCTTTCTAAATGCAGCTTAAATTTCATGATCAATCATTTCTATCACTCCCTGGTATATACCTTCAACATGCATATCCTTGTGTTGAAGTGGTAATGTGATGAGCCACAGGTGTGTCAAATGCTGAGGTCAAGATCAGTTAATTCAGGTTCACAGCAGGTGGGGCTGTCATCATTTGCAAGGATGCCCTCAGCAGCAAACCAGATTTGGTCTGCAGTCTCCTCATCTGTCTTCCATAGCATTACTAGGTCAGTCTACCGAAGATATGCTTGAAGGGAACATTCCTTTGCTCAAATTCTTGCAACAACATTTGATTTTAAAATATTACATAATGTGGCAACACTGCACATATTCAATCTTATTTTTTGCTACAAAAATCACCAATATCTATTCTCTGCTAATGGCCCCATAAAATCCCAAATATCTGATTAGTTTATTAGTTAATTAATTAAACCCATAACTACTGAAGGCCTATCTGTGCTAGATAGTGTGGTAACCCCTAGTCATTCAACAAAAACCAAAATATCTCTCCCTGCAAACATAGAGATTAGGGATAGAGCCAGGTGATTAAGATTGATGCTACAAAGAAAAGAGAGTGATGTGAAAGAGAAAAATAGGGAGGACCTCCTTTAGATGAGAGGAGGATGAACAAATAGTTCATTCTTCTGATAGAAGATATTCTTTCCATTTCTTTAAAACTTGCCTTATAAGATCCAGAGTCAATTCATCCTCCAGTAGAGTTCAATCAATTCTCATTGGCGGCTGTTCTCTAAACTTCTCTACTTTCTAATCCCTGAGAAGTATAAATAGAATAGATTTTTCCCCAAATTAACTTCATAATGTTAAGTTTTCTTTTTAAATAAAGTAAAAGTCTTGGGGTAGAAAGGGAATCAATGCCGTTTCTTATGCTCAGGTTTAACCTGTATAGGTCTCAACATAGTTCTGAGCATTTACAAGACTATTTTAGTAGAATAATTGACCTACTAATATTTCCTTGTAAATATTAAAATAAGCACACATGTAAACCTTATGCAATCAAGTTATGTGAGCACATTTAATTCAGCATGCTAAGGAAATAAAAGTGTTTTGAATATCTTTTTGCCAAAGTCAAAGTATTTGCATAAAGTTCATGCATTACTGGTTTTTACACACACTAGGATAAGAAACGCAGACATAAGCTCTATAGTTTTTTCATATCTTACATTGAACATTTTTGTGAAATCCAAGGAAACAAATCTTCCCACAAGAATAGAAGTGAAAATGCAACTGTATTGTGTACACAAGTTGTGAGCAGCCACCTGCCTGTTCTACCTTTTTCTTTTTCCATCTCCATTGTAGTCCCCAAAGCATCACTAACAGTAAGAGTAAATAGCCTTTCCATACACAATTCCACCAAGTTTAGAAAAACTATAAAAATAGCAAACCATACCTTGAGATGACAAAAGCATATGGAAGTCCTATAAGCAAATGATTTTCTTCAAACCTGCCTCACACTCTCTAGGGCCTAATTTTCTAGGAGGAATGAAAATGTATATATTGATACCTGGTATCTTCTTTTAACAGCCAGGAGACAGGTTCTGGAGCAGAAATGAATGCCAAATGGGGATGAGAAGCTGAATCTAGCAGAACTGGAGGTAAAACATTAGTGATTGGACCTATACAGTGAATGGGGCTGGATGTGACTAAATACACATGGCAACTGATTCATTTTTGCCTTATTAAGTCATCTTCAAAGTCAAGCAAAGTAATACTTCCCATTTCCCTGCGGAGATATTCAAGGCTATTCACAGTAAATCAGGTGACAGAAGACTTGATTCACATTCAGTTTTGTAGGGAAACAGAGTCATTGAGTAATTTGTCTAGCTCAGTGAAGGACAGTGATCTATATGCCACATTAGGGGAACTGCCAGTGTTCCCACCAATTTGGATTTATAAGATGTTTTTCTTCATAAGAGCACTTAATGCTGTCATACATTTTATGTGATGTGTTGCTACAGACATGTTCCCATTTCACAAAATAACTAAGTAGTAAAGAGGGTGAAACTAGAGAGAAGACTGTAGCATTGGAGGTGAGATCAAAGAGGTAACTGGAAATCTTATGGTCATTGACTTGACTCATGGTCATTGCAAGAAGCTTCTGGGGAGATTTTTAGTTGTGTACTGAGGTTGGATTACAATGGCTTGGCAGAGCTGCCTGTGCACATCTTCCCAACTCTGACGTGACTTCACATAGGTAACTTAAAATCAACCACTGTGAAATATTTCCACCACGGAAATCAGCAAATGCCACTAATCAAGTCTTTTCCTTCTCCCCTATAAAGGTCATGGTTACACTTTTTATTCATTTGGAATAAAATGGTGACATGGTGTGAACTACATTTCAGGTTAACAATAGGAATGGGAAGTGAGATCAGAAGCTGAGAGCTCAATTAGGAAGCAATTGCACAAATGCACGAATTCAGGTGAGAGCCACCAGTGACTCAGACCAAGGCAGTAGTGGTGGAGGCACTGAGTTTCCTTGTAAATCTCCAGTCAGAAAAAAACAACTCTACCAGTTGTTTTGAGAAAGTATAGAAATCCACACATTTCTGTAAAATCTTCCATTTTTCCTGACGTTGATCACACTGTAGATGTCAGATAAACATGATCAAGGAAAGTTCTGCTTCATGACCCTATATCAGCCATGCTTCTTGCTGAGGCAGTAAACGGCGACATCACTATTCACTAATGTAGGCTCTGGGAATGCATTTTAAACAGAATTTTTACGAAACCATAAAAGTTGTTATAGGCCAGGTGTGGTAGCTCACACTTATAATCCTAGCATTTTTGGAGGCTGAGTTAGGCAGATCCCAAGCTCAGGAGTTTGAGGCCAGCCTAGACAACATGACGAGACCCTTGTCTTTGCAAAAAATACAAAACTTAGGCAGGTGGTGTGGCACATGCCTGCAGTTCCAGCTATTTGTTGGGGCTGTGGCAGGAGGATCCTTGAAACCAGGAGGTAAGGCTGCAGGGAGCTGAGATGGTGCTCCTGCACTCCAACCTGGGTGACACAGTGAGACTCTGTCTCAAAAAAAAGTTGTTATAAAAGATGTTGTGTCAGCACAGCCCACTTTACTCTGTGCTAAATAAACTGTGAGAGGATACATTGATATAGTTTGAATTTCCCTTCTAAATCTCATGTTGAGATGTAATTTCCAGTGTTGGATGTGGGGCCTCATAGGAGGTATTTGGATCATAGAGGCAGATCCCTCATGGCTTGGTCCTGTCCTCATAATAAAAGATTTCTTATGAGATCTGGTTGATTCAAAGTACGTGGCTTCCTCCCCTTCTCCCTCTCTTGTTCCCTCTCTCACCATGTGATATTTTTGCCCCTATTTTGCTTTCCACCATGAGTAAAATCTGCCTGAGTCCTCCCAGAAGCCAAGCAGATGCCAGGGCCATGCTTGTACCACCTGCAGAACTGTGAGCCAATTAAACTTCTTTTCTTTATAAATTACCCAACCTCAGGTATTTCTTTATATCAATGCAAGAATAGAGTAACACAAACATTATGGAAATAACACCTAAATTATCAGAGCCCTTTACAGTTATACCAAATACATTTCATACTTATGTTACAAGTTTATTACCATGTTCCTGTTTTGCAAATGGAAAGATGAATTGCCAGGAGCTTAACTAACTAGTCTAAATTCTCACAGCTTGGAACTGAGTTGGTTTTGAAGCAGGGCCTCCTATCCCCAAACTCGGGGGATAGGAGGACAAGTTTTAGAATAAGACACATGGGAATTCTTTAAAAGAAAAAAAAATATTCTAAGTGAAGAGTCTTAGAATGTCAAGATACTTCTTGAAAAGATGGCTTGGTTAGAACAGTGTTATCTCTGATGGTTCTGACACAGATGCTCCTTATAATCAGCAGGCAAAGGAACAGTCAGCAGGACCCATGGGCATTTGCTCTTCCAATCACACACCAGCCCCATGGGCTATGGAGAAGCCAACATGTGAAAGGGCACATGGATCATCTTCTGGCCTTAACCTCTCAAGTTCAGGTCTCTGCCCTTGATCTGTTCTACCCAGGCCCTGGACTCAGACCACAGCCCTAGGTCACACCACCACCTCCTCCTCTATACCTGTTCTTCATCTCCTGGTTTCTTAGACAGATAGAGTATAGGTTTTAAGTCTTTCACTCCTGGAGAATGTGCAGCCAATGCATAATGAAAATAAACTACAATAAATGATTAAACCACAAGCTTTTACAACCTGGAGAATCTTAGTGCTTTATATGAAGCATCATATAATCAATGACTTTTGTAGAGAGTGAACTTTTCCGAGATCATATCCAATCTGGAAATGTCTCCTGCCAAAAGTCAAGGCTGTAAGCATCTCTCATGACTTGAAATGTCACTAACTGCAGAGTAAAGACCCCCAGTCCAGCCCACTAGACAGAAGCCATCTGTGGCATACAGTTTTGCAACATACGTATTGGAGGAGGGGAAACAGTACCAAGTTCTTCCCAAAGACAAAGCATTGTAATAAAAACTGTAGAGATATATTTGATGAAGACTCTATATTTAAATCTAGATTTCAGGAAATTGAGGAGAAATTGCAAATTCACTGACACTTAAATTTTCTAATTTAGAATCCATAATAAAAGAAAAAAAATTTAAGATAGGCAGGATGAGATGATAGTATTCAACACAAAATATGATTTATGAATAATAAAATGTGGTAGAACCCAGAAGCCTAATATAGGTTTGACAAGTAATGGGACACTTTCTCATACCTCAACCAGGCTAAGGAATTCACTAATTCCTTAAAAAGAAAGTTGTTCAAAATTTTATTCCTGCATTGTTTTTCATATAATGTATCATTTATTGCTCATGTAATTAAGCTAAACATAATAAACTATGGGCAATTCCTATAGTTCATTTTGTTTTTCCTATAGTTTACACATTATTTTTCATATAATGTATCATTTACCGCTCATGTAATTAAGCTAAACGTAATATAGGAATTAAAATTTTTTTTGCCTTTTTAAAGCCCCATATCAAGATCTCTTCAGGCATCATTAGGAAAGGATATTAGGCTGAATGGGATTCAGAGGACCCTAAGGCTTGTCTGTCTTGATTCTCACTCTGTCTTCAGCATCCAGGGCAGTGGTTAGAACATGAATACCTTCAGGAAATACTAGTTAAATAATGGAATAAATGGAAAATCCCATAGCAGCAGTCACGAATGTAATGCTTCATCCAGGTGGGCAAATCTGAGAAGCAACATCTTTTAAAAGCCATGAGTTGTGCAACTCAACCCACAAATACTCAGCAGTATTCAGGTTGTAGAAACTAATAGCAAAGTTTAAGACAATGTTCAGCAACTGTGCATTTGAGAAAAGAAAAAGGCATATCTAAGTGTTCATTTACATTGATTGTAATATGTTTCATCCGGCTCCATGCCCTCTCAGGTTCCTCTCTGGATCAGCCCTGCAGATGCTCCCTTTTCGTTTTTTGGCTTGGTGATCCAGGATTTGGATTGCCTAATCGTCTCAAGCCACATCTCTTCCTCAGTCTCCTCATCATTTCCTCTACCCAGGAGGCCTTGCTGTAGAACAGTAGGTGTTACTTGTAAAATTTAATATAAAGAGAGTCAAGCAGGTATATTTATATGTACAAGGAAAATCCCCAGTCTTTCTCAAAGCTGGTCTTTCCCTGTACATACAAAATGCATTTTGTATTGATGCTCCACAGCATCCTTCGTGAAGATGCCTTGAAATTTTTCTTAAAAGGATAACGATTATGGGTCTCATGTGTTGCTGCTAAGGGAATCAAACAAGAGTCTTTATGTTGTAAGTAATCAAAGCAATACCTTTGGGACAACATTGCATGTGGAATGGTATAGAACAGAACAGAATAGGATGGAAATTGAATCTCATAGCTAGAAGCTGCCCAAATTCCCTAGAGTATTTGGTTCAGGATTTCCTAAAGTGCTCTGAAAAATGGAAGCTCCTCTAATCATCGAGATGTGACTTAAAGGAGATTCATAGTCAAATCATTTTAAAAAGCCAAGTCAAAGACAGTTCAGGAGGTCTCTTAATTGCTGGTCACTTGGATGAGCAATATGAGAATGCACATTTTGAACATCTAAGAACCTTTCACAGTTTACATTGTTTCTCAAACTGCTTTACCAGGAATCCCACAGAGCTATGAACACCCTTTGGGGAATGAGCTTGTAATTCAGCAGGTCTCAAGCTTGGTGATCCACCCGGGGGAGCTTTAAAAAATGCTGGTGCTGGAATCCATCCCCACAGAGATCTATTATTTGATTTGGGTCAAGGTTCCAGTGTGCTAGTGTTTGTTTACACAATTCTCAAGGGCCTTATATTTGGCAGTTAGGGTTGAGAATCCTGGCACTGTGTGAGTTCAACACCTATGTTTTCAGGGTAAGGATACCCTGCTGGTTTACACATCCACATCCTAGCCATATGACTCCAGATTACTGGAGAAAGTTGGGAAATTCAGAATATGGCAAAAGCTCATACTTGTTTCCTCTCTAAAAGGGGAAATAAATTATTAGACTTTCAGTAAGAAAGGAAAACAGGAATCTATTGTCTTAATTTTACGATTAATTACCAGCTATAAGTGAATCTTAGAAAAAGGGGAGGCCAGGCGCAGTGGCTCACGCCTGTAATCCCAGCACTTTGGGAGGCTGAGATGGGCGGATCACCTGAAGTCAGGAGTTCAAGACCAGCCTGGCCAATATGGCAAACCCCCATCTCTACTAAAAATACAAAAAAATTAACCAGGCGTGGTGATGGGTGCCTGTAGTCCCAGCTACTTGGGAAGCTGAGGCAGGAGAATCACTTGAACCCAGGAGGTGGAGGTTGTAGTGAGCTGAGATCATGCCACTGCACTCCAAGCTGGGTAACAGAGCAAGACTCTGTCTCGACAAAAAAGAAAAAATAAAATTTTTTAAAAAAGTAAGAAAATGGGGAGCCTCTTATGTATCAGAAAACCTTATACAAAAATATAAGTTGATGCAGACTTTGGAGTAAAAATGCTGCTGAGTGAGCAAAACCTATTATTTCAGTTGAGCATTGACATCATCAGTCATGAAATCGTTTTGCAGACAAAGTTGGAACGGTTCTTCTGCCTGGATTCTTAGAAAAGCTGTTCTGGTAAGCATTCATTTCCTTACCTGAGTGGCATACTTCCCTATTACTACGCGGTTTTGAGAAAGTTTTTTCTTTAAAGGAAGTCACTATTTCAATAGTACTGATAAAATCAAACTCACCAACTGTTGTAGAAGAATTCATTTCATGACTTGGTTCTGTAGGCTTTTTTATGGAAACTGTCTAAAGTTTGCCCCAAAAGAGTATTTCTTAGAGAGGAAACAAAGGACAACCCACTTACTCAGAAAGCTTGGGAAATAAAAGTCCTATCAAAGGCTGGGTGAGGTGACTCACATCTGTAATCCCAGCAATTTGGGAGGCCATGGTGGGCAGATCATTTGAGGCTGGGAATTTGAGACCAGCCTGGCCAACATGGCAAAACCCTGTCTCTACTAAAAATACAAAAATTGGCTGGCCATGGTGGTGCATTCCTGTAATCTCAGCTACTTGGGAGGCTGAGGCATGAGACTTGCTTGAACCTGGGAGGCAGTGGTTGCAATGAGCCAAGATCATGCCACTGCATTCCAGCCTGGGTGTGAGAGTAAGACTTTGTCNAAAAAAAAAAAAAAAAAAAAAAAAAAAAAAAGTAAAATAAAACAGATGAAATAAAGATTCTGTTATGTTTATGTGATTGGCTTATAAAATGAGCAGCTTAACTTTTTTCTTGAGTTAAATAAACAAAATCTGTTTTATTTTATTTTTAAAGGTTAAGGATTATCATTCTTTTCCTGGCACTTATGACTTCATTAGACATAAGCTGCCAAGCATGTTTGTTCGCCTTCAAGTTCTGTGGGAGAATGATTAAGATTTTTCTCTGTCATTCCTTTTTCTAAGCAGCGGCAGGATTACTCAAAGGCAATACATAAATTTTGATTTAGCCTGTATGATGATCAGCAGATAAGGGGTGGAAGAAACTTCCTAGGAGAACAAAGAGAACTTTGTGAATGCTGAGTCCAAATTCTCTTTCTAGCCCCAGATGGGTCCTTTCCTTTCCTCTTACAGCAAGCACCTTGAGAATGTCAGCTAAGCTTCAGCCAATGCCATGAACAAATGTGCCATCATACATAGAGAAAGCTAATAGAGGAATTGGTTGAAATCAATAAAACTTGGAAGTGCCACTTATGCAACTGATACTCTGCGTGTGGGTGCGGGTGCAGGATATCAGAAAGGTGGGTAAAAAATCGGCTAAAATATACCTAAACATCTATGAACAAACAACCCCATAAATACTATGTCTATGTTGTGTGGATAAAGTTGGTCTAGCAAAGCTATTTCAGAATTCCTAAATAAAATCTATTAGGTTGAAAGTTGCCAATTAGGAATCAGAATGGAGGCTCGAGGCTACAGCAGAGGTCAAGGGGAGCTGTGAGGGACATCGTGGGCCTGAAGGCCAGTGTCCCTGAGAGATCCCATGTACATGCACTGTCCAACTCCGTTTACTTCCTGCCCAAATACTAGCTTGTGGCCAAGGCCAAGCCAGCATTTACTAACTCCTGGTGCAAAGCAGAGACTATGCCAGTATTCTTTTTCCCAATGAGGGGGAAGTCCAGCCAAAGAGACCCCACTTATTCCTCAGATGGTGTCCAAGAGAATCTGAACTGGAGGAGATAGGAGCACCAATCTGGCCTTGATTGCCAGACACCAATATGTGAATTTTGTCTACCTGTAACTTTAAAAGTGATAGTCATATTTTTCCCAAACCCAGTGGTGTTCTCTTGCACTATTGGTTAAAGTTCCCTTAACTGTAAGGCCCTTCCCATTTAAAATGTTTAAATGCTGAAAATTCTAAGGAATAGCTGGAACTCAGATCTGCAGGGAGGAGGAATTGATGGCTGGTAACTGATCATTTTCCCAAAGGGGAGCACCCAGGAAGGCTGAACTGTGCAGGGAGAATATCCTATCAGAGCTTCAAAGACAACATGATCTCCAGCCAACTCACCTACAAAGTAGGCCCTGATAGATTTCTTATTCTGCATTGTAAAATAGCCACAATTGCTTTGAGTGAGCACAATGAATTTAGATGAGCAATGCCCGGAAACAAACCCAGAGGTTATTTATGAGACACAAATTTCTCGGTGGAGAAAATCAGTGGCATTTGGAAGCAGAGATCAAGTCTACCTAATACCATAAGCCCAGCTCAGCAGCAGGCAAGGCTCAGTGCCTGCGCCCGCCTGCTCCTCACATCGGGGCTGTTTGCACAGGCCTTCAGAGAATTCTCTGTAGCATCAAAGCTTGGAACATTTACCTCCTACAGAATCACTAATAGCTGGCAGTTTTCTTTTCAGCTTATGCACTCCCGTAGGTAGCTCCCACCCCTGGCCATTCTTTCAGAGGCCTCTGTTGCCAGGAGCATAGGAGTGCTGAATACCCTCTTGGTTTTACAGTCTGCCTCTCACTGCTTGCTGATTTATTTTCCAAGCAGAGCAGCCAAGCTTCTCAAGAATCTGGGTTTCCTCTTTTTCACATTTGTTCTAAAATAATAGCCAGGAGAAGGAAGGCTTGGTGGATAATGTCTATTCTAGCCAGGGCACCAAGCACCTTGCTCAAGAGCAGCCTCGTGATAATGAGAAATTGATAAAGGGAATTCCCTAGGGTACCAGTTCTCAACCAAATGGGGGTAGGAGAGAGATAGGGGCAGTTTTACCTCCCGCCTCCCGCTCACCCTGCCACAGGAGACATTTGGCAGTGTCTAGAGATATTTCTGATGTCATGCCTGGTGGAGGGGCGTGACTACTAGCATCTAAGGAGAAGAGGCCATGGATGCTGCCAAATATTCTAAAATCCATAGGGCAGCTGCATCAGCAAAAACTAATCCAGTCCAGAAGGTCGGTCATGCCATTGCTGAGAAACCTTGACCTAGGCTTCTGAAGATTTTTGAGGTGATGGCATGCTTCTTTCCTTTTTCGTCCAAGTCATTTCAGCAATTTGAAAAGCATCCATCTCTCCCTTTCTGTCACTGTCCTGAGTGTGGAGATGTGAGATTCAAAAAGAGGGTACTGCGTTTAAATACATTTTATGTATTTTTCCTGGACAAATGAATACCGCAGGGACTCACACACACCCCTCCCATCAATAGTCTCTGGTTCCTCCCTACCATTGTCCAGCTTTTAAATAGTCTTCTGGAAAATAGCATGAAGCCAGAATCTAAAGGGAGTAAATTCATCTTAGAGACATCTAATTCTGCCTTGCTGTCAAGTAACCTTTCTAAAAATGCTGCTGGGTGAAGGTGAGCACAAATCTAACTTAGCAGTGAAGTTGCTAACATGGTTTGAGAGTCAATGACTGTATTAGTTCTCAAGCTGTTAATAAAGACATATCCAAGACTGGGTAATTTATAAAGGAAAGTGGTTTAATTGACTCACAGTTCCACATGGCTGGGGAGGCCTCA
The DNA here is from genome assembly GCF_001604975.1 of Cebus imitator. Classification (NCBI taxonomy): domain Eukaryota; kingdom Metazoa; phylum Chordata; class Mammalia; order Primates; family Cebidae; genus Cebus; species Cebus imitator. Next base: position 5,888,857 of record NW_016107372.1, read on the forward strand.
TAGTCATGGTGGAAGGTGAATAAGGAACAAAGTCTTATATAGTGGGAGGCAAAAAAGCATGTGCAGGGGAACTCCCATTTATAAAACCATTGGAGACCTGCTTGCCATCACAAGAATGGTATGGGGGAAACCAATCCCATACTAACATAATCCCCACATGTTAAGAGCAGGGCCAGGTGGATTGCTCTTAGCATGTGAGGATTATGACAATTCACAGTGAGATATGGGTGAGCAGATAATTCAATTATCTCCACCTGGCCCTGCCCTTAACATGTGGGGATTATGACCATTCAAAGTGAACTTTGAGTGAGGACACAAAGCCAAACCATATTAATGACCAACTGCTATAAACACATTAACGAGAATCTGCGTAGACCAGGCTCAGAGAGCCTCAAAATTACCCATGGGGCTTCTTAAAGCTCACATTGAAGGGCCTCTCACCCTTAGGGTTTCTAATTCAGTAGCACTAGAGTGAAGCCCAGGAATTTTCATGTCTAGCTAGCTTCCAGACGATGCTGATACATTTCAGATGATACTGATGCAAAGCCCATGGTTTGAGAACCACCAGACTAGGCCAATCATCTTTGATTTCAAAGCAGGTGTTCAAGTAGCAAGATTCACAGTAGAATTTTAGAGCAGAGATTCGCCTTACAGGGAACTCTATCATTCTCCAAGTGAGAAAACATGGCACGAAGCCAGTCAGCACCATCAGGACATCTGGATTCTAAGCCTGGTGACTCGTTAGCCTCTAGACTAGTTGAGCTAACTAGCTTCTGTAAACCATTTAATCTCTGATCTTCAGCCCCTCATCTGCAATCAAGAGAAAATACTTCCTTGCCTAATTCACATTGTCATAGAGATTATCAAATGGGCTTTGATAAAATGATAAATTAAATCTTAACACTAGAGGCAAATTAATGTAAGAATGCCTATTACCCAGCAACTAGACTGAAGCCACAGATGTAACTGGCTGAGCCCCAGTGAAGGATTGCCCTCCTAGCTAAGTCAGTTAATCATTTGGGACGTATACACTGAAAGAAACACATGTTGGAACGCCATCCTTCTTACGGTCCTACAGTTTGTGGCCTACTTACAGAGCTAAGACAAAAGAGCCAAGTGGACACATACCTTTAATTACTGTTGGTGTCTTAGAAAATGTGACCACCAAATGCCACTCCTAGCAAAGTGGAATACCTACACCCATAAAGCCCCAATTTAAAAACATGATTTCTCTAAATAGTTAGTCATCATTTACTATGGTGGTGAAGGAAAACAATCTTACTAAGTTGGAAATTATCAAGACCCTCAAATACTCAATTTTTTCCCATAAACCACAACCTTGGGAAGTATGAGTCCTTAAAGAAATTTCATTCACATATAGTTATTTAAAATTTTAAACTAAATTTTCTCCATGTACTTACAGTTTATCTTATTTCTTAAATTCCTGATGGTATTTAAAATAACTTAAAAGACACTTTTCAAGAGAGTTATTTTTTCATGCCTGAAATATGGAAGGACTGTAACATTTTTTTCTCATTTAGCAACTATATCATAAAATTATTTCCATCTAAACCTCTTTGGAGACTCAAATATAAACAAAACTTTCAATTCTCCATGTAAAACTGAAAATGAACAAATATTTTGAGCAGTATGTTTTTATTTACAAGATATTTTCTTCTTAGGTATGTTATTACTCATATTATTATTTTAAACAATGTGTGTGTGGTATATACACTTCTCACTTTTTCTAAGAGAGGCTCTTGTGATGACTGCAAATAATCCTAAATGATGCAATTTTGACCAGTGCTTTTACTGCGTGTTTTCCAGTTCCACAAAAACAGCTGTGGAACTCAGTAAGAAACCAATATTTTTTCTTTTTAAAGTCTCGGCTTGAATCAGGGCAGGAATTTTGGATAGTGATGGATTAATATATTTTTTCCTGTCATTATTTATGTATGTATTTACATAAAAAGCTGTGCATAATTAATGATTCTAGTTTGATGAGTTTTAAGATAAGTGGTAATAAGCCATCATCACAAGCTATGTCATGAACCTACCTATAACCTTCAAATATTTCCTCTAACTCTCTTATTTATCATTATAATTTTCTGAAAGGAACACTTAACTCAAGATCTACCTTCTTAAAACGTGATACAGTGTTATGATGTATAGATGTTATGTAATTTAATTTTTTTAACAACTTAAAATAAATGAAAGATTTTTGCATTGCTCATCACCTGCATTTAAATTATCAGGATGCAATATTCAAACAGGTGCACTATAGCAACATAATTGTTAGGAAAACACAAACCAGTCTCTCCTTGGTAAAGAAGCACAATATTTACCAACTGTCTGAAGAAGTCCTGAACAGTCCACACAATCCCTGAAATAGTGGATCCATGGGATTTGCCTTTTCTCCGTTTACCATTTCCTCCATGTCTCCCACTCTGTTGTTCTTCCCATTAGCAGTAAGATTGCACATTTGTTTACCCAAGGAGTTTGTTTGGGGTATGGCTGGCTGGGGAAAAGAGCTGCCTAGGGAATGCAGCTAAGAGACCTAGAGGAGAAAACTTAATGACCCTAGAAGGGAAAGAAGGAGGTGGCAGTGAGGAAAATAGGCTCTGTGGTGGTGGAGCAGCAAGAACATCAAATAACACTTTGGAAGTTTTGATGTTTCTGCTGCATTTGAGGAAGGCGAGAATGAGAAAGGGGTAAACAAGTTCATTTCAGAAGCATTCAGGACACTCCACACTCCCCTGCTATTGAAGTGACCCATTATGAGTAGCTGTACATTCCTTTTAATAGTCCCTTAAACACTGCTGGCATAGTGAAGCAGAAAAGAAGTACTGAATATCTTATTTTTGATACAACAATAGCAACAAAGGCTAAGACTAGGGGAAACACTGCAGAGGAACCCGCCAGCGGCAGCCACAGTGTGCACTACTCTAACCGGCACCATTCTATTTCCAGTCCTTTTCTTTCTCAGACCACGCATCACATACACATAAATAAAGAAGGTGAAGGCAGCCCAACAAAACGGCCCCTCATTTTTTATATGCATAAGCAGATAGGAAGGTGTTTTCTAATTAAAAAAATTTAATGGATCTTTCTGTAAAATTGCAGGTGGCGAAGCTTAAAGGGTTTTAAATCAATTCAGTAAGTCGCTATAGAATTTTATTTTAAAGGAATAGAATACAATGGAATAGGAATTATTACTATACATTATATGCAAAAATAAGATTTTTTGTATATTGTTGCTTTACTTCATTCTACTCTCATTACAAGATGCTATAAGTCTATGTCATGTTGCTTTTTGTCAATCATCACAGTTGCCATTGTGTGTGTGTGTGTGTGTGTGTGTGTGTGTGTATTTGTTATTGAAATTGCTGTTGTTATTGATGTCTCTCTCTCTCAACTAAGTCACAGACTCCAGGGGTCTTGGGTTTGCCTCATTCTTATATCCAGCACTTAGCACAGTGTTGGATCAAACTAGGAATCAAAAATATTTATTGTATAATGATAAATGGATGCCCAAGGGGGTGGAAACTTGCCTCCCAACGGGCTACACTGATCCAGAATGTCACAAACTTCATCTATTTTGCATTTGTGACCTTTTTTTTTTTTTTTTTTTGAGACCGAGCCTTGTTCTGTCGCTTAGGCTAGAGTGCAATGGCGCACTTTTGGCTCACTGTGACCTCCACCTCCTGGGTTCAAGTGATTCTCCTTTCTCAGCCTCCCAAGTAGCTGGGATTACACACACCCTCCACCACATCCAGCCAATTTTTTGTATTTTTAGTAGAGACAATGTTTCACCATTTTGGCCAGGCTGATCTTGAACTCCTGACCTCATGATCCACCTGCCTCAACCTCTCAAAGTCCTGGGATTACAGGGGTGAGCCACCATGCCTGGCCTGTGACTTTCAATATATGAAATATCAGTGATTTTTTAAATGTCAAGGAATACTACTTCATATCATTGCTTAAGAGAGAGAAGTAGCTCACAAGTAAACACTATTAATTTAAATTAAAAACCTGAGTTTGAGAAATTAATAAATTAGTAACTGGTCCCACAAGTTTGTTCTCCACGTTGTTCATAATCAATTCAATTCTTTGTTAGCAGGTCAAAAAGTGGATAAGTAAATATGGTTTGCGTTCAAACTTAATGTTGAAGTTGAGAACAAAAATGTAAAGGTAACAAAATGTATTGATTCACTGGACTTACGACAGTATTTTTATCCTAGGGCGTTTTCTAATGAATACAACGGTCATTAGATGAATTGATAATAACTAATAGAGAAAATAAATAATAATTATTATAATTTTGCCATTTAGTGAAGAGAATTTGACCATACACGAAAACATTGATAAAACTAGAGTTACAAAAAGTACTTGGATAACCTGATTGCTTCTTGGGAGATGATCAATTATATACAGGATGAGACTTTTAATTGACAAATATTTCCGAGGAAAAAGTGTTTTGAAAGAAACAGTAGAGATCAACAGTCAACATCCTATGTTTCTCTGAGTTTTCCCTTTGATTTCATGGTACATGTTAAGAATGATTCTGAAATATCAGAGATGTCAACTTAAGGGAGAAATGGGAAGGAAAAGATAAAGTTCTGTTCTTGGGACTCTTGTTGAATTGTTAAGCAGTCATTACATCAAAGAAATTGTAAACTAGCAGGACGGGTGTTTACTCTAAATTTAAAATAATTAATCCTGAAACTTAATATCTGGATACCTGGATCATGTTATTGAACTAAAGTATAGTAACTAATTTTTTAAAAAATAATTAGTTTTAATGTAAAAACTAATTATATGAGAAAGAAAACCAAATTGTCTTCTCCTTGTTCAGGTGATACTATACAAGTTTTAAGTCATCTTCTCGAACACAGCTCCTATATATATGTAATTCTCCTGCTTAAATATCCTCAATGGATCTATTTGGCCATTTATTTTATTTTCCCATTTAAGATCCTTCTTGCTATTCCCTTAACCACTTTTGCATAGCTTCACGATTTACCCTATGTCCCAATCACACACATACTTGCCTTTCTATAAAGCCTGCATTTTTGTACCTCAATATATCTTTATGCTATTTTCCTTCCTCTAAAAGTCCATTCTGAATGAAGTTCACTTACCCTATATTCCTTCAAGAGCTAGCTCAAATGCCATTTTAGCTAAGAGACAGAGCTTAAACTCACCCACTTGGTCTTCATCTTTCACTTCTTCATGTTTCCATTATGCTTCCAATTTTTAACAGTACATTTTGTTTTGCATCAGAATTTCATTTACATATCTATATTCCCCTAGTATGCATATATAAATCTTAGATGGAAGAGACCATATATTTTTCTTTCTAGAATTTTACCACGCCCACTTTTCCCAATAAAACCTGTCATGATACCCACATGTAGTAGTCATTCAATAATGTCTATCAAATTTTTTGTCTTAACATGAAAATATCTTCTAAAAATTGTTTTCTAAAAATTAAAAATGTCTTGGGCTGCCAGAAATAATTGTCTATGTTAGGAATTCACATATTTACAGAAATTTGGATTTCCTTAGAAAGTAATACATATTTCAATTGATTTAATTTTTACCGAGGTTACGTGTCTGGTGAAGTACAATGATGTCGGTTGACAAGTAAAAGAATTTCTTAATATATGTTCACCTTTGGGATTGTTTGGAAATTAAAGAGAGGGATATGGAGCTGGAATAATATTTTGCATTAAGAAAAATGCTTTGAAGAAAACAGGACTGGGAAAAGGGAATCACATTGGGAAAATTTGATGAAATTACATATAGAAAATATTGAGCTGCTTTTCATATCCTAACAACTTAGCTAAATTTAACCTCTGAATCTCCTGAAGTTTGTCCTTGAGAAAAAGCTAATCATACTACAAAATATGCAAGGTGACTGAGAATGCAAATATCTTTGTTAATTACTGGTGAATTTAAAAAAAAAGATAACTATGATACTTTGGAATTCTAAGCATTTCACAATTCATTGGAACAGATTCAGAAATGCTATTAGAAGTTATTATTTTGGCTGGACTACAGGTACCATGGAATGCTGAACTTTTGGCTTGGCATATTGTTTTATTAAAGGATTTTTGGTCTGCATATAGAAACAGTGACTATTAACTATCTCAATGGGTCACTTAGAATGGTTCGAATCATCTAGATTTTTTTTCATTAAGTGTTCTTGCTAAAATTCACTTAATAAGTAGATCATGTTGGCATACTCTAATCCACTGTGGTACAGTGTTCATTTAGGACAACTTGTATTTTAAATTAAGAATAACTGACCTGATTTTATAAGAATAAGAAGTTCTAATGCAAATTATACCAAATTCAAAGGGATGGATTGGGTGGCAGTGGATTTAGAACCAGGTTTTTCTTCTGGCTGAAGAGTAGGGAGAATTTATGTTGCAGGAATTCTGAATCCTTCTTCAAATATCACCTGTTCATTTTTCAATCTTTTCCTACTGTTTTTTTCCATTAGATCCTACTCATTGACTGTTCCCAAATCACATATGAACATATGTCCCTCCCTCAATATTCAATTACATCTGCTAGTAAATTTTAAAACATACTGACACACTAATGCTGAATCTGTTATTATTTTCCAATGATTGGATTCTCTAGCAGCATCTTAAATTCACAAGTCGAAGCTTTTGACTCTTGTGTTTGGTCCATGGAAAGTCATCTTCCAATCCTTGCACAATATTCAGACCGTGTTCCTACTCTAAGAGGTGATACAAGAGATATTTTGAAATTCCCTATAATGTTGTTTGAAAAAACACTTTTTATATTAGGATGAAAAGCCTGCTTTTCTTCACCACCCTCTAACAGGATCCTGAATTACTCCAATCTCACCTTCCTGAACCTAGCTTTCAGGACCATTGTATTCTCATGAAAATTTGTCATCAATTTTGTTTTTTACACAGATTACTCTTGAAAAAACTTAAGGTTACATTGCTAAGAATAAAAACAATATGAGTGATGGACTGATCAGAAAGAGATATCCCCACCTCCAGGCTTAAAGTCGATTGGGTTCTAGCAAATCTGTCTTATGGTCCAAGACAAAAAGGTAGCATATACAAGATTCCTCACAAACTCACAAGGTTTATGACCATAAACTTCTTGATTATCATGTTACTGAAACTGCTGTAAATTCTGTCTTTGAATCACTGCAACTGTGAGAAAAATGAATTCATAAACAGAGTTAACATCTTCTTTTATGTTTAATTTGGGAAGAGAGAGAGAGAGACTGACTGGCTTCTTCTTCCTGGATTCCTGTTTACGTAACTGCGCCATCATGTCCCAGTCACTGGGGCTCACAGGATCCAGATTCTTCCCAGATTATTCCTTCCCTTGGACATAGATGCTTATGACATACCCCTAGCTTATGACAAACAGTGAGTCTGTACCAAGCGTAGTTTGCCTCACATTTGGATAGCACCCGATTAAACTTCCTAGAGCATAATTTTTTAAATTAATAACTTATGTTCCTTAAATGCCTATAGGAATTAATTTAAACCATTCCTGGCTGAAACTCAAGATTTTCTTACTTTCCTTATGACCTAACATCTCATCAACCTTGAACTGATTTGGGGGTCCTGAAACATTTTTTTTTGATACAAGGATTGATAAGGGCAATTTCTCCTCCCCCTCCTCCAGTAGGCCATCCCAGCATTCCAAATCCCATTTTTCTCCTGTTTTCTCTACACAATGACTGAATTATATATCATTTTTGTTTGAGTACATGGAGGGTCCCATTTCATATTGCAGATATACATATAGAAGTGTATGTATATATGTGTATATATATATATATATATGTGCATGTGTATGTATGTGTGTAAAAGGGTTTACGAGTGTGTATATATGTGTGTGTCTATCTACACTAACACACATACACATATGGAGTGAGAGAGAGGAAGATTGGCTCTTTTATAAAGTTCGTTTCTAAGGAAATTAGGGCTTTTGCTATTCAAGGTTAGGTCTAGAGACCAGCAGTATCAGTAAGATCTGCGAACTTGTTAGAAATAGGGAATCTCCGACCTGCTAAATCAGGTCTGCCTTTAACAAGATGCCTACGTGATTTATCTGCACATTAGAGTTTGAGAAGCACTGCTCTAGTGGTATATTTCTAAAAGCACACATAATCCATGTGCCTCTAGAAGTATACTGCTGGAATAGTGCTGGATATGATGTGTACTACAGATGATATGTGGTATATTGTGTAATTCTTTTTCATATTCCCTTTCCTTCAAAGGCATAGGCAGTGGTGGCTTAAAGGTAGTTAATACAGGTTAGCAAAAAACAATTGTTAAAATTTCAGAAAATGTATGAGACAGTTTTTAAACACATCCATTTTTTTAAAGTCAATTATACAAATTCACAATTGAATAAATTATATTAGACACAAAAGTAACATACTCAAACCCAGCATGTTATAAATATTATATTCATTTAATTACTTAGATCTATTATATCTGTATGGCATATTTTTATACAGTGATGTATGTATCTCTTCAATTCTATATTCAGGGACCACTGCTATGTGCTGGAAATTCATCACAACAGTAGCATTTACACAATAGAAATCCATAAATGTTGTAAGTAAGGGTTTGATCTATTGTTTTGATTGTCTGGATTTAGGAAAGTGATAGAGAAAATGATAATGCAGATTGAATTTAAAAGTGTGTCATAAACTATATATTTGCATACATTTTTCTTTTTTTAAAAGCCTGTTAAAGATTTACCAGCACATTGCTGGGTAAAGGCACTAGAAATAGAATGTTCCTACAATGAACAGAAACCTGGCATTTTTTCATGTAAAAACTTTTTTAGACATCTATTAAAATTAATCTGCCTTATAGATTTTTGTCGATTCATTTAGACTCTCCTCATAGTTTTCTCTGAATCGATGTTGAACTCTGTAGCACCACCAGTTATGAATTATTCCACTAAATAGGTTCTGACCCCACTTATTTATTGGAAAATCACCTAGTCTCTCCAGTTCTGGAAGCTCTGCAGGCTTCTGTTACTTTCATTATATAATGAAGAGTTCCATATTCCATAAAGTGTCTTGTTCTCCAGAACCACTACTGCCAGAGAATATTCTAAATAAATAGCTTTTATGAGGCACTGGAACAAGTATATTTGTCAGTTTCTCATTGGCAAATAAGCTCAATATTATAAAAGTATATTCCACAAAACTAGACTAGGAGATTTGAATTATAAACGTAATATTGATTTACTCTCTGGCTCTCTCTACCCAATTGCAAAATACCTGATTTCTGAAAAGGTTTATTTTCAGATATATAACTTATTCAGATAATAAGCCTCACAACTGATTATCTAAGTAAGTAATTTTTCAATCTAGATATTAGGGAATAACACAAACACAGAAAAATGTCAAAATACCATTCTTGCCTTTCAGACTCAAGTAGAATTGATTTTTTCCCTGCCTTATTTAAAATGTATACTCACAATATATACATCAAATGAAAGTTAGTTCCACTTATTTTCTTTAGTTTATGATTTTAATATCAGCATTATCATTAACATTACAAAGACAACTATAAGTGCCAGCAAGGGAGGGTAGAACAAAGATAAAATGATGTCTTTTGAAGAAGGAGAATGAACTACAGCAGTGCATTGTATTGTGAGTGGTTTGGTTTGGTATGGCTTAATGAATGTTAGAACTTGGCTAGGAAAAACAAAAAAACAAAAAAACCTGAAAAACTGTCAGTTTGGATAAGCTGACATTCTTCACATGACATATTCCAAAATGGAAATGGTAAATACCTTTTTTTCTTCATTTATGACTTCATTTTCTTATACTTTTGCTATAGTTTTCTGTATTTTCAAAAGTTTCTTTCTTAAGCATGTATAAATTTAACAGTTTAAAAATTAGAATAAAGATTTCTTCTAGACAACAGAAATACTGATCTTCCTAGAACTGGAGTGTCACACAAAGAAATACAAGTAATTTTTTGGCTGTATAAAGTCTCACACTTGTAAGCATATTCAGAAAATAACGATCTTCTGTAACAGGTGACGTTTTGAAAAACAAAGGAGTAACACTGTATTTATCTACTCCTAGCAAGGAAAAAGGCACCTATTGAATTTTTTTCTAGATAATTTACACTAAAACAGTTTTGAACCGAAAGTTAAATTTTAAAAAATTACTACTTGGACATCAATGTTTCTAAGAATGACAAACTTTCTGTGATTTTCACACAGCCCTCCCAGAGCATATCTTGAAAACTGGTCCCTTTTTGACTACTCAGGGTCATAATTAAGAGCACAAATATTGTACCCTGATTGAAAATAGGCTCATGCCTTTAGGGATTGTTTAATTTTGAAGGGCTCTTACCTCTGTGCCAAATGCTCTCAGGCTGCAATGCACTTAGGCTATGCCTCGCAGTCAGCCAAGCACAATTACATTCTTCTGAGGTCAGTGGGGCTACGGGAGCAGATTCTTCTTGTGCTATCTTTTCCCTGTCTACCCCTTGAAATGCCTGCTTCGTACTTGCTGCTGGCTGAACATGCATAGGCAAACGTGATAATTAGCTACAAATACAAGTTAAAAACAACAAAATGAGAGCCTGAACAATTGAGTAGGCACATGTGACATCAAAGGTGATGCATTTTAAATAGGTTTTTTCTTCTTGAGAAGCAGATAAGTTGTGGGAGACAGGTTCTTTGGACAGGCTGAGTTCAGATCCCAGCTGTAACTCTTGCTAGACACGAGGCTTTAAGCAAGTCACTTAAAATCTTCTTAATGCTTAGTTAATCCATTATAATATTCATATCTCCCTCAAAGGATGGTAGAGAAATTAAATGCGGTAATACATAGCCAGTGTAGGGAATATAATAAGTACTCATTAAACAGTCGTTATTATCATTATTTTTACCTCTTGGTTAAATTCTGTATGTTAAAATTAGTAGCTATGTGATGTCGGATAGGTTTGCTGCATATTAATGGGTTCCTTGAAACATTTCAGCTGTCATAGAGAGGTAGCTGAATGTGGCTTTGAAGGCAAACAGAGCCAGTATCAGCCCTGGTTTTGCCATTTGCTGTGCATATTCGGAAGCAGCTTACACTGTCTCAACTTGTTTTCTCCTTTGTAAATGAGGCAACACATGCTTCACAGGGGATGTATGGACATTACATAAGATAATGCCTACATAAAGCACTTTATCTAAGACCTGGGACTTAGTAAAATGCACTACAAATGTTTGCTGAAATCAACTGCAGCCATGCAGGTGTTTGGAGAGGGTAGCTGCCCAGATATTTCTGTGAAGATCTTACTATATGTCTGATTTAGTGACCCACCCCGAATTACAATAAGCCAAATCATTTAAAATTATGTTCAAATATATCTGTGCCCCAATATTTTCTTGTATGCAGAGAATATAAAAGTATTTGAGAGAAACATTTTTTAAACATCAGATTTTTTAAATATTCATGACTATAGTCATATTCAAGGATCAAAGTCACAAAAGAAGCAGGTTTGCTAAGCAGTAAAATAATTAAAATTCATCCAAACCATTCTGCGTCACCACATTCACTCACATGTGTAGATATATACACACATGAGGACATGAATAGCTTTTCAGGACTGGTTTTTAAATTGACAGTTGCTTCATCTGGGGATAACCATGTTTATAGTACATGCAGTAATACAGACATGGTATCTGGCAGACATTTGTTGCAAAGTGGCTAGCATCTGTTTCATTTCCACAAACAATGGAGGTTTGTCTAAATCCCTCTACATTGATTTGAAGGTCAATCTTCAATTTTACTTTAACATATTGTGTGGGGAAGTTCAAAGATAAGGAAGCATATTAATAAGATTTAGCATCTTTTTACATTGCCATCTAAAAAGAAATCAAGCAATCCTCTGCCTCAGTCTCCCAGATAGGAAGTCTTCCCAGCTGGGAAGGATGCTGAGGTAGGAGGATTGCTTGAGTTCAGGAGTTTGAGACCTGTTAGGCAACATAGAGAGACCCCATCTCAAATATATATGTGTATATTTCATGTAAGATTCTGTATATGTAAAATCTTACATTAAAAGAAATGGTTCTTACAAGCCAATGCAATCGTATGTTCTAGGTTTTTGCTTTTGTTTTCTAACCACTGTCTCAAGTAAGGAGTTGGCTACTTACATTTTAGAACACAGTAAGACGGCACATATCATTTCCTGTATTCTGTGGAAAATGGGGATTTCTCAGAGCATTCCCTCTATGATGTTTTTATTCCAATTGCTTTTTACCCACCAGAAATGTCGAGTATCCTTTTCCCCAAGTGTGGCACAAATTTTAGCAAGACTCAACAGAAACTCAAAGGAGTTTGTATCATATAAGCCAGACTGTTATATATGTCCATATAGCATATATACCCCTAAATTTTGGGGTTTATATGGTATATGGGATTTTACTTTTATTTCTAGTAACTGGGGAAATGGGTGTGTGTGCATATGCATACAATAAAAGAATGAAGAGAAGTGAAGAAAATAGAGAAGGGCAAGATTTTTCTATAGTAATGTTTCAAGGGAAGGGGCTTATCAAGTCGTCTACTTTAGGCACAAAAAAATCAGGTCACAAGTTAACATTGGGAAAACAACCAATTTTTAAAAAGTGTGCTAGGTTCTAAGTGGGAAATGCACTATGCAATTACTTAGATTCATGTAGTGCTTAATAGATAAGAAAGATGCAATATACTCATTGTGAAATCTTCAGAAGGGTCTGTCAGCTATTAGCTAGTACTTTTTCCTTATTTTTTCAATTGGAATGAGAGTCTTGAGTTACTACTTGGCCAATTGGCAGAGAAATTCTTAATGGCAAGGCTAGAATTCAGTAATTTAAATATATAGTCCAAACTATTACCTTTACAGGTTGCACAGAATCATTATCTCAATTAAAAAGAAACCCCTCTTTGTCTTTTTTTGTACCTTCATGTCCTCAGTGACTTATTTTTCCTTTGTCTCATTAGAGAGACTGTTGTCCAACAGTTTATTAGAATGGCTGGATTATTTAAATAAATAGTTTTGTATATTTATGTTAGGTTAATTTCTTAAAATGCTCCTTTGATCTTATCTCTTTTTCTCATTGATTTTTCTATTGTCTAAGTTTCTTCATTTATCACTGGATCACAGTCTTCATCTGAATGCCAATTCTTTCCAGAATATATTGTCCATTTCAGTTGAAGCAGTGGTTTGAATGACTATATTTCCTTCCCCACTTGTTTGTGTTCTGTTTCTTGTCTGTCCTTCCTTTCTCACTGGCTGTCTTGGCTTCCTGTGTTAGTTTCCTAGGGCTGCCATTAAAAGAAACACATGCTGGGTGCCTTAAAATAAAAGAAATGTGTTCTTTTGAAGTTCTGGAGGCTAGAAGTCCAATTCTTGGCATTCCTGGGCTTATCGACACATCATTCCAATCTCTGCCTACGTCTACACATGGTTGTTTTTCCTCTTCATGTCTGGCTCCTTTTCTTTTATTATAAAGAAGCCAGTCATATCAGAGTAGGCCCATCTAATCCAGCATGATCTCATCTTGACTACATCTGCATAAACCCTGTTTCCAAAGAAAGTCACATTTATAGGAAGCCAGAAGTTAGGACTTCAACGTAACTTCATGTAGCAGACAATTCCATCCAAACATTTCCCTAAAAGTGATTATATTATCCATCTCTCAGTGTTCAATATATGCCCAAATTCTATCAGGAGGGCTCTTCTTGTTTCTCCAGTTCACCTTTTTTTGAACTTTCATAGGCTGAATAACTCCCTGGAACACTAACTATGGCTGCTTTTTTTCATCATTCTATCCCAGAAGGCCTGAAACACTGGCCAGCATGCAGTAAGAACTTAATAAATATTTGTGGAATGAATGTGTTCAACAAGTAAATGAATGTACACCAAATACTTAAGTTATTTTTTAAAATACGGTGGCATAGTGTTATTTTCTGTCTTTGAATTAACCGCTCCTCTAAGAAAATGTGGAAGACATTATTTTAACCCTATTTTGTATCCCAGAGCCCCAGAGTCTAGCATGGAATTCCCACTTGGATAGTAATCTGATCAATGCTTCACTAATTGATTGGTCTAGAAAAATTTGATTGAAAAGCAGTGAGACTTTGATAGTCTATTCTGAGGTATTTTTAAAAATGGAAGTCCGTTTCATGTAGGAAAAAAAGCAAGGCCAAGTAGATTGGGTGATTAATTTTTTGTTTATACTGTTATAGTAGGTAGCTAGCCAGACATGAACAGAGCAAGAGAGGCACCAACCACGGCCGACCCCCTCGCCTCCAGTCAGGACTGTCAGGTGACCATCAGTTGGTGGTCAGGCAGTTTTTAACTGTCTCTCTAGAACAATAATTAGTGGCAGCTGGCGCCTGGGAAAAGGCAGTCTCCCAAAAGATAGGAAAAACTGAAACTGGTGATCAGTGGCTTCCTGATAAGATCTCAGGGCTCACACATATGCACTAAGAGGCAAATGGCAGTGTTGAATTGCTGTCTGACCTCCAAGGACATTCAGCTGGTGAGGGAAGAACGCCCCAAGTGAGCATGCGTACAACTCCAGCAAACACACTGCACGAGTTTTCCTCCCAAGCGCTCACAGGCCACTGTGAATTCGGACAACCCACCCCAAGGAAAGAATCAGGGGAGACAGAACATAAGATCCGGAACTTTGCCAACCTATAAAACCCAAAGTCGAAAGGTCAAACCGCACATTTGTCTTTCAAATCGCTCGCTTGGCCCTCTTCCAAGTGTACTTTCCTTCCTTTTGATCTTGCTCTAAGGCATTTTAATAAACTTTTACTACTGCTCCAAAACTTGCTTTGGTCTCTCCTGTCTTATGTCCCCCTCAGTTGAATTCTTTCTTCTGAGGGTTCAAAAACTGAGGTTGACACAGGCCAGTATGGATTTGAAGCCGGTAACAATACCAAATGCATATTCTCTCGATATTATAAAAGATTCCAGGTATGTGGCTGATCAGAATTGTTTAGATGCCATCTGGACTTATCTTTCATACCTTAAGTTTTGACTTTTTCGAGGCAAGTGGCTTTTGACTTTTTCAAGACAAGTGGCTCCCTTCTTTTGTATGTTTTATTAGAAATATCTAGTGCTAAAAAGCATTTTCAAGGAGAAAATCTTAAGAACAACTCCTGCAGTCTTCACTCTTAACTTTGCATAACCCCTAATCAGTTGCGCAATGAGGAGCAGAGCAAAGCTCACACCTGTGGTCTTAAATATCATAAAGAACACTTGAAAGAAAAGAATTAAAATGTTTTTCTACCTTTCTATCAATGTTTTAACTTAAGTAGTCCCTTTATTCCCCAAGTAGGCCCCAAATGCTCACTTTCTAAGCCCTGAAGAAAATAAATCTGGAAAATTTAATAGGCATTCATGGCATCCACAGAAAATGAACAAAAGCAAAAGAATTCACACAAAGTCCCTTACATTCCACATAGGAAAGAGCAGATAGAAAACAGTGTTTATCCAAGGGGCATAAATCTTCAAGTGTTTGAAGGAAAAGTGTTTTGGGGAAATGGTGTATTTGGAAAATGTTGTGTATGTGTTATTTGCTTAGTTTGGTGTGTTATGACAGCACAAAAAGAGAGCGGGCTTCTCCAGAAGCTGCAAAGTGCTCAAGCCATTCAAGTGGCTGGTTCAGGCTGCCAGGCCCACATTTGCAATGTAAATTAGCAAGCAACATGGTGCCTTCAATTGTAGGTGAGCCTTAATAGGCCTTCTGATTGCTTCTTAAGAGTGTGGATTTTGTGCAGAAGGAATTGCTGAATGTTAAGGAACAGAGCATCTCACACAAAAAGAAAAATCCACAAAGGGAGGAAGAGACTCAGCGTAGAAGAAAGGAGTAAGTACACTTAAGTAAGTGACTGTTGAAGAAAGAGTTCAGAGTTCTGTCCACTGAAATGTAGTCATGGGACCCCTGACATGTCTTTCAACCATGCACCCAAAGGCACAGAGAGTTGTTTTAGAATGTATATAGATCTAGGAAACACCCAATAATATAAATTTATTTGTGACTCTATCCAAGGAGTTGTAACTCTAACCAAAACATAGGGTCCCAGAAGTTGACAGAATATATAAATGGGCATATCTGCAGGAGGGTCAGGTTTATGCACAGGTAGAGATTGTTTTTAGGTAGCAGCCCCAGGAGTCAGGTCAAGGGGGCTCCTTTGTTCCCAGTGGCAAAGAAAATCAGGCCCAAAGGGTGAGTCAATAAGTCCTCCATATCTCATCTATTTGCTTTTCGTTTTATGGGGAACCTAACGCAATTTGCTATTTTCCTTAGATCAGCTCTTTTAGATACTTAAAATGTTATCTCACATTGCTTTCTACTGTTAGATTCCTAAATTTGTACCATATTCAAAGGTGAGATGAAAATACTCATAACTTTTGCTGGTAATTGAATAAAAGTTTCTAACTAGCTCACCCTATGCTGAGTTTGTTACACAAATATTATCCCAATATGAAATAGTTTCAGAGAGCAAGCAGCAAAGAGGAAAACAAACATGCATTGCAGATAAAAATTAAACTGCCTGGCTCCTGGTACATGCTCAGTCAATGATCGTCTCTTCCCTTTGCAAAATGAGGGCACATCTGTGTCTATTGCTCACGTTCTTACTCTCCCCGCCAAACCATCTAAGGGATGGAAAAATATAGTTTCATCTAGAACAGAAAACTAACATGGATTGCTTTCTCATAGCCTGTACACTTATAAGTACCAGAAATTTCATGTTAACAATTGTCTAGCTTCTCCTTCATGCAGAAGTTCTAGTAACCATGGATTCACAGCCCCCGTCACTCCAATGACTAGGAGGTGAGTAGTGCTCATGCGCTGCCCAGTTCCTTGAAGTCACCACCGCTCCCTACTGGCCTAGCATTGGGATTCCTCCATCATTCACACTCCCTTCCTGGCCCACAAAGCATTTTCCCCGTTGGTCCAGAGATGTCTACCTACTTCTCTGCACCTTCTCCCACAGACCTTCTCACTCTGTTTTTCCCCAATGTTTTATGACATTAAGCTATGAATATGATTCATGAAATGGGGTTGCAGGATGGCACATAGGATGTTTATCACAAGACGACCGTGGGTCCAGTTTTTGCATAAGGGATAAGGAAGAGGCAATTGAGCAGAAGGAGAGGTCTAGCTGCAATGCAGAGAATTCTGGAGCTAACCCGGCTATGCAGAATCATCCTGCATTTAGCTTTCAGACCTCTGCTCAATCGGTCTCAATAGGTGTCTCTCTGCTGTTGACCACACACCCAGCAGCTGGGAAGACAGTCTTTCCTTGAAGGATCTTTCGGCAGAGTATCTCGGAATGCACCACATCCTGCAAGCCAGTTTCCTGGGTCCTCTTTCCACAAACCCATCCATCTGAGATAGCATTTACAAAGTCACTGACAGGCCTGTTCTTTGTTGCATTCTGTAATCTCTACAACTGCTCTAAGGATCCCATGCTTCTGTTAACTCCAGAGAATCACCAAGAGGGACTCTGCAGCTGCCCCTAAACACATGCAGAGTTTTCCAAGATTTCCAAAGTGCATGCTGTTTACAATCCACAGCCAGATAAATGCTGTGCTTATCCTGACATTGCCTGCCACTTTTCACCACCCCAATGCTTACTAAGTCTCCTAAAAAAGACCTGCATGGGAGTTTTCTGGGAGCATATGAAGGAAGGAGTGAGACGTGGAAGAAAAGAGCTCCAGATGATTTGACCAAAGTCATTTTGTCCACATATTTATCCAAATGGCGCAATTAAACTGTGATTGACAATAAAATAAGCCCAGCACTTATTTTTGTCTTTGTTTTTCACTTGCTGGTAACTTTAAAAGACATTGTGGGCAGGTTCCCCTGCCCTGAAGTATTCACTATTACAAACAGAGCTGAATAAATACATTTTTCAAAATAGGATCACTCTGAATAAGAGATCGAATTATTCACAAATAAAATGTTCATCCAAGAAACATCAGTGTTACAAATACATGAAAACACATGATTGATTGACTGATCGCCTATTCAATTTGACAGAGTTATTTCTGCAAATTTGTTTGCCACTAAATAATCTGCTGGAGAATTATTCTAAATGTCACAGATGAAACTGGGCTTGTCTTTTTCCCATACTCTAGCCCTGAAAACAGGGCTGCTCACGGTTTTCACTCTGTTAAGACAGCTAACTTTAAGTCTAAGACTGGTGCAATGCAGGTGTAAGCCTACCCTTAGCAATGTCTGTTTCAAATCCACACTGTTAAAACATGTTATATGCATATATTATACCACTAGAGGGGAGAGGCAGCTGACAGACTTAACTGGGGCACTCCTCTCTACTTCACCCATCTCCACCTACTTATTTCTTATCTAGCCTGCTTCATGATGTAAATTACATGTCTAGTCTGTAGAAGTTAATTGGGTTTGGATCTTCTGCTACAGATCATTAGTATATAGACACCAGATGATCATAACCATTTAAAAAGATTTACATGGCTAAGATTATCTGGATTAATAACTTGAAATCGATATTTTGAAATGCTCTGGGATAAACAGTCACAAGCCACTGAAAGGCAAAACAGCTAATTCTTTTTAAATGGACCAACTGAAACTCCTAGAGGGGGCCCTAAAAGATATTTCGATCTGACTAGAACTCAGTGTTACTAAAAATACTTCTATTGTCTGATATTCTGATTGTGCTCTGAATCAGGTCATTCACATTTGCAAAGTCAGGAATTTCAATGTGGCTTATGGGGAATCACATTTCCTGGGAGCTGGCCTGGAAATGTATAATGTAATAAGATCAAAAAGATGAATAGGAGATGTGTTTCTCCTCTGACCTATGCATAACATCATCCAAGTAATAAAGTCATTCACTGGGTTGGAAGAATTGGAAACTGGAGCCTTCTAGTCTGGGTGAGTACATTTGTTCAGGGAAATGGGTAAAACTTCTGAAGGCATAAAAGAAAGGTGAAGTCAGGTCTTGATGGAATGATGATGGGAGGAAGAAAGAGAAAGGAAGAGAACATAGAGAAAGTACAAAATGAAAAGAAAGGAAAATGTGTTCAACCTTCATTTCAATCATCAATCCAAATTTTCATCATTCTTATGACTTAAACTTTCAGACCTTTTCCACCATGTTTAGTAACAATCACTTCCATGTGCCTTAATTTAGAAATATTTATAGAAATAAGTGTGGAATAGCAAATCCATTGATCTAAGCCTGAATATCAGTTAAATAAACCTATGCAACTGTACAGTGTATATATGTACACAATACACATTTATATGTGCAAGTTTATTGAATGAGATATTATTTCTCTACATGACATACAGACAGACTTCAGGGGGAAATCTCTTTCTAATTAGAATCAAGTCTTTGTGAAATTTACATTTCTAATTAATTAGTGTTGATGTTGAGACACCCACATTCAATTATAGTGCAGTCTGTAGCAGAAGATACATGTTTTCATTCAAATAAATAAAACAAAAGTACATAAACTACTGTATTTCCTAAGTTAACAGTGACACTAAACTTCAAAAGAAATTATGTCTATAATAATAATTTATCACCAATGATTCAGAACTCAGCAGATTTTTCACTAGCAGATCTATTTAACAGAAAGCATGAGAGCTAGTTGCTTTTGTCAATGAACGTTGTCTTATCTCCAGAGAACAATGAATTTTTAGGGATATGCTTTGTAAATAAAAGGATTCTTGAATTCCCCTCCTGCCCTGAGATGGTCACCAAAACAAAATACGGTAGAAGCTATGAAGCGAAAACTAGGACAGAGACATCTGAAGCCCAATGATGAAAGGTAAAAGTTGCAAGGATTTCTACCTCCATATACACAGAAACAGACCAGTTTGTCTTTGAAAATCACTCAGTCTTCCACTACCAGAAGTTTATTCCAAGAACAGACTTTTCTCTATTGGTCCACTCTTATTTGGCAGTATTAGGCAGTTTCTCGTTTTCTGTAAAGTGTTCAAATGCCACTTTACAAGGACAGATTGCACAATGAGAAAAGATGTATAGAGGATTGTGCACATCCTGGGCGCAATTTCAGACTGGGTGGCAATTTCAGTGCTACACACTTACGTGAAAAAGCCTTGATACGTTTCCCAGTCCCCGAAAGTTTTTGGCACAGGCTTTTCTGGGCCAGAATCTGAGATAACCTAGTTAGACACCTCCACACACAGAACAAATGGTAAGGTGCATCTGGCATTTATTTAGAGGGAGCCATCATTTAGCTTTAACCAGAACTATTTGCATGGGAAGGAAGAATTGTGGTAGAGTTTATGAACAACCCCCACCATGCCAGTGTACAAATGGTCACTCATATTATCTTGGAAAACAAACCTTGTCCACTTAATTGATAAACTAACCTCTCTTTCAGGCATCAGAGTAAATTTTGATCACTTATTGTTGGGTATAATGAATCCATCCAACATGTTCATCCTCTATTTTCTAAATGCCAATTTTAAATTCCAAAGCGGTGGTCTAGCATGGGCAAACACTTTCTCTCTCTGACAATCTTAATTCAGAAAGAAAATAAGAATGAACTAAAGTAAGCATACCCAGATAATTCTTCCAAATGGACAACCAGAGACTAACCCCTCCTCTCTTAACTTCAGAGAGAGATTAGAAATGTTACACTGATTGATCTTCCTCCACATGGAGAGAAATAGAAAGGTTAGAGAAGAATTATTATTACCCACCTCCCAACATGAAACAAGAAATATATCACCAAACTTGACTTTATGGTGTAACTCAGTAAGCTTTCTAATGAAATCCGACAAATAGAAAAATATGACAAATTAACAAATTACAAGTTCAATATTTTATCAAAGTAAGTAATCACTAAAAATAATCTACCATGAGCAATGCTAGTAGAAACTGTCACCTAAAATATACATGTCAAACTGATTAATAAGAAACTGCTACCTTATTAATTACATAATATCTGTAATGGAGATTGGTAGCCTATTGGAATCTTTAAAGAGCCAATATTATGGGTGATAGATAATGTATATACAAAAAAAAAATCATCATTTGATTGGTTAACTAGTTGATTAGAATCCACTTTACACCTAAAGAGCAGTGAATAAGAGACAATGCCAGCTTGAATCTTTTGACCTACCTCGATTGCTAGTACTTTCTAATTATAATCAGCTTCCTTAGACTGAGTTTCCAAAGCATCAAAACATCAATAGAGAAAAGAATTTAGCCCTAATCTATTATTAATCAAAGTATCTGTTGTTCACTTTCAAATGTACATACGCTTAATTATTCAATTTAAATTTCAGTATGTTGAAGTAATTATATGGAGTCTTACATTAGTCTGCAAACAGTTCATCCATTGTTATAGGGAGATATTTCTTTTCAATCTGTTAAATTACTTAACAGGTTTTTGGAGTTCCTAAAGAAAAAGTACTGTGCAAACATCTGGTGGGGAGGAAGCACTATGTCAGACATTGGGGGATACAAAGAACAAGACACCCTGACTATAACCCTAACCCAAACCTCAATGCCAGCACTATATTGTGCATCAATATAGGTGAGGAAGAAGATAGGTGTATCTATAACTTTAGCACAATGAGAATCCAAATTAAAAACATATTAAAAAGTACGCATACTTTAAACTCATTATCATCGACATGTTAAACTGTTTAGCTATATTACAGAGATTTTTAATCCATATAACACAATATGATACAACAAAGCAGAAAGTACCTGTAAATATTTTCACTCTTTGCTTATCCTACATACACTGAAAATTGGTGAATATGCATCGTTTTGCTTCTAGAAAAATAAAGAGAAACTAGAAAGAGACTGAATATGAGGTTGTGAAACTGAAAGCAGAGTAGACCAATGAAAAGTTGAAGCAAAACATGATTCATGTTTAAGAAAGAGACCCCTGTTCACACTCTCCATGTTTGTCCATGGAAAAAGAGGAAATAGATTTAAATTTCACCCTCAACAAAGAATGAATTTAAAACTATCATAATTTCTTGACTAAAGTAATAAGAAGGAACTAGATGTTTATATTTTTAATAACCCAAAACATGTTATATGATTTAAATTTTGAGCTACTAAAGATGGGACACATTCAGTGGAAGAACTCAACTGAGCACTCAGCAAAGGTTTCGCATAGCCATGTAAACAATGGAAATGAAGCAGAGATGAGGCTTCTGCTCTGGTGGAACCTGGATCTAACAGAATGTTCTTCTTTAGTATGAATCAGAGCTCAGAGTTCTGTTTCTTCAGAACAAAGCAGCATTCCTCTTGTTTGCCAATCAGATAAATCTAAGCCTTTGTTATATTCTATTAAAATAGAAACTTTAAGTGATCTTTTTTTCTAAACATAGGGATTAAAGCTATATTAACATTGATTCAATCAAAAAATGATAAATCAATTTTACCTATAGATTCTGACTTGTATTTTGAAATATTAAAGCTAAAGAGAATGTCTTAATGTACATACATTTTCTGTCACCCAGGCTGGTGGGCAGTGGCACAATCATGAGTCACTTCAGCCTCAACTTCCCCACTCAAGTGATCCTCCCTCAGCCTCCTGAGTTGCTGGGACTACATGTGTGTGCCACCTGTGATATGAAGAGTACAATGGCAACATGTAGAATACAAAAGAGATTCATTTAAGGAGTTATTGAAGAAAATGTAAGATTAGCCAGGCATTTCACATTTTCTTCAATGATTCCTTAAATGAATCTCATTTGTAGTATACATATTGTTTTCTTTTCCTAAGTATCTGCGGAAATTAGTTAACCTGTAACACTTAATCAGGTAACTAAAGAATAAGGATACAGAACTAAAGCCCAACAAATTCGTTGCCAGGAAAACATCTTAGAAATGATTCTACATTATTTCTGCATGACCAAGTGATTTTGTTCTAAAAAACATCATATATGAGCACTGTTGCCCCTGTAGACTCATTTGGGTATTAAGACACTTGTTTTCCTCCCATGATGCTTAATACAGAAAAGCAAATGTTTCATTAAGCACTATCTTTTTCCTACCTGCCTGCCACATGAACTTTGGTCTTGATTAACATAATAATGAATTACATTTATCTTTCCGTGTTCACAAATATACTCTTGGGGCCAATAAAATGGCATATGGCATAATTGAGTCATCTGTTCAGTCATCATTATTATTAGCTAAACACTGTCAGCCTGGTGGAAGTTGACAAGAGTCCACCACATTCCTTGGACTCAGGGGTTAAGATGTTACTTCATTCCTTGTTTTAGGTTTATTGCATTCAGGTTTTCCTATTTTCCTGATAGTGTGTACAGCAGTCATGTCGGTTGTCTAGTATTAGACTTTTTGTTCCTTTATTTGACATGAAAATAACCACAATAGAATATAAAGCGGGATTAGCTCAAAGTGTTTTTTTAAATCAACATAAGAATGTGTCCATTGAAGGGCTGGTGAAATCTGTTTTACTAAAAATTATTAGCATGCCTTCTAAAAACAAACCTGAGAGCCCCATTAAAAGAATGTTAACTATTGCATTAAAACTGTGTAATAAAATTCTATTCTGCACTAGTTTCAGAACTGAGTAGAGACCAACACCAGGCACATGACAGTCATGTTATAAGCAAAGCACAGCATGAACATTGCATTCACTCTGCCTAGTGTAGGACCAGTGCCTGGCTCATGATATGAACTCGATAAATACACAATGAATCAATAATGGAAGGTGACAGGGCAGGACCACCTTCATCTTGTCATCTCGGACAAATACTGCCATTTTAAGTTCCAGCTCCCTTTCTATTCTCATCCATTTCAAGGAAATCACTTCTCTTTTAACAACAAGCAGCCAGAAAGAGCAGACAGTACAACACAGATAAGATAGCCTGGGCACAGAAGAAGAGGGAAAAGTCTTTTGAGTAATCACCAAACTTCACACTTATATAATGGGCCCAGTGAAACAGTGGGCCCTAATAAGCACATTCCTTTCCTTTTAGGTACACTAAGATAGGGAAGCTAAAAGCAGGCTCCTAGGGTATGCCTGCAGCTACAGGAAGATATACGGGAACAGATACAAAAACTCTCCTCAGATCAACAAGAGAAAGAGACACAAACTAAAAGTTGGCCTATGTGGTCTGGGAATGGGGTGAAAGCTGCTAAAAATTCTGCTGCATGCAGATAGCACATCTAGTGGTACCTGAACCATCAGGCCCTAGGAGGATAAGGCATCCCCTCCTCATGACTCCCTGAACCCTTAAATATCCTTAGTCTGTAAGAGAGAAGCCCCTGATCTAATTTGGCCAGAAGCCCCTCTCAGGTTTATTCTCCAAAATAAACCTTTCTTTGACTGTTAAACTGCTTTTTGTGTTTCTTTCTTTCTTCTCCTCTTACAGAAGGGAGTGAAGAAAGGGAGGCCAAGGCAGAGACAGAGATTCAAGCCAAATTCATGTTCTCAGTCTCAGAGGAGAAGATGCCAGGACACAAGTCAGTAGGGCAAGTATCAGATTTTGAAGTATGAATCCAAGACAATATGAGGAACTAACAGTGTCAAATCTTTCATCAGGAGATATAGTCTCATGCAGAAGCTCTGGGCAAGATTGACTCAGATTGATTGGGCCATATCTGATTGTCTCAGAGCTTTTCAAAAAGAGCAGCCTAAGCCCATTGCTAATTAAGCAGTGGACTAAAATGCAAATGTAATGTGTGACAAATGTCTTTCATCTGAGAGCTCCAAAAATAAAATAATTAAAGTGGCTGGTTTTTGTATGCTTAGATACTAGGAGACCAACCTGCCTGGGGAATGAATATGCTAATTCTCTTATGGACCAGTGCTTCTAGAAATCCCAGAGCTATTTACATGATACCTGCTTAAGTGAATGGACCCAATCACAGACACTTTCTAATGCTTATTTTCTAATGGCAGGTCTATGCATCACTTAAACAACATTGACATTTTAATAGCTTATCAATAATCATAAAGTAGTCGAGTGAATGCTGAACTGTCAACCAAAGCAATAAGTTTCTTAAACATTTTCATCCAGTAGTTGTAAAATGGCAAAGTTAAAGTATGGTCCTGGAGAAGGGAAGATGCATGTGAGAGAACCCTACAATTTACCAAAATTTTCTTTATTCAACTCAAAACTTATGTCAATGCTCCATATTCTTTATAACATATCCATTTGAAAATATAAAAATAACAAAATGCTATAGGAGTATATGCCACGTTTATTCTCACTTTACATACGCCAGTCTCATTTGTGTCTAAAATCATGGATATTTTTATTTCCATTTTACATGGAGTCATTGGTCATTGTGTTTTCTGCCCATTAACAATATAATTATATGATTAATTATGAGGAAAACTTCATTGGACTGTACTAATGAATTTTGGAAGTATCAATGAAGGGTGTACCACTAATTATTTCTCAGGCTGTTTGGCATTACATAGTATCTTGTACAACTGGATAATGTATAGCTGAGAATGCCAGTAGGAATATGGATATAGGTTAGAAGTGCACATTTTGAGCGTCAACTGCCTGATCAAATGTTAAAATAATTATTTAGGCAAAGACAAGTGTATCCGTTTCCTATAGCTACTATAACCAATGACCAGAACTTTAAAACATTTCTTTTTGCATAGCTCTTGAGTTCAGGACTCTGAAATGGGTCTAACTAGCTAAAATTAAGGTATCAGCAGCTCTTTCCAAGGCTCTGGGGGAGAATCCAATCTTGGGGTTTTTGGGTTTTTGTTTTGTTTTGTTTTGTTTGTTTTCTTTTGTTTTGCCTTTTCCAACTTCTGGAGGCTGTCTACATTTCTTCACTCAAACTCTTTACTTCATCTTCAATTACTAGTGAAGCTTGCTCAGGTACCATCACTATGACACTTTTGCCTCCCTCTTCCCCATTTAATGATGCTTTTGACTACATTGAAATCACCCAAAAATAAATCTAATTATTTTATGGCCAGCTGGTTAGCAAATCTAATTCCATCTGGAATCTTAATCCCTCCTTGCTATTTTACACAATACAGTGGCACCCAAACCTTTTGACACCAGGGATTGGTTTCATGGAAGACAATTTTTCCACAGATGGGGAGGGAGCTGGCCTCGGGATGACACCGTTCTACCTCAGATCATCATCAGGCACTAGATTTTCATAAGGAATATGTAACTTAGATTCTTCGAATGCATAGTTCACAATGGAGTTCATGCTCCTATGAGAATCTAAGCTGCCACTGATCTGACAGGAGGCAGAGCTCAGATGGTAACACTCGGTAATACTGTCTTGCTTGCCACTCACCTCCCCCTGTGCAGCCTGATTCCTACCCCAGAGGTAAGGTAATTCACAGCTTCTGGCAATTGGACATGGACATCTTTAGGGAGCCCTTATTGTGCCTACTAGACTAAAATTGAAGCTAATAATACCATCACAACTGAATTCCTAGGACAATAGAATAAGTCTATCATTTTATAAAAAGAAATTATAGAGAGATTTATTGATAGTAATCTATGAGTCAAATTTTATTTTATTTATTTATTTTTTGAGACAGGGTCTTACTGTGCCACTCAGGCTGGAGTGCAGTGGTACAATCATGGCTCCCTGCAGCCTCAACCTCCTGGGTTCAAGTGATCCTTCCACCTCAGCCTGCCAAGTATTATAGCTGGGATTTCAGGAACATGCCACCATGCCCAGCTAATGTTTTAATTTTTGTGTGTAGATAGGGTCTCACTATGTTGTCCGGGCTGGTCTCAAACTCATGGGCTCAAGTGATTCTCCCACCTTGACTTCCCAAAGTGTTAGAATTATAGGCATAGGTATGAACCACCACTCCTGCCTCAAAAGTTTTACATTATAACAGAAAACTATTAATTGTTCTATTAAAAAAATTAATAGATGGCCAGGCATGGTAACTCATGTCTGTAATATCAGTACTTTGGTAGGCCAAAGCAGGTGGATCATTCAAGGTCAGGAGTTCGAAATCAGCCTGGCCAACATGGTGAAATCCTTTCCCTACTAAAAATAAAAAAATAAAAAATTATCCAGGCCTGGTGGCAAATGCCTGTAAATCCAACTACTCAGGAGGCTGGGACAAGAGAATTGTTCAAACCTGGGGGGGCCAAGGTTGCAGTGAATCGAGATATCACACCACTGCACTCCAGCCTGGGCTACAGAGTGACACTCCATGTCAAAAAAAAATATATATATATATATATATACACATATATATATATATACACATATATATATGTGTATATATATATATATATATATGGACTGAGAGTTTTCTCTGAAAAGCATCCCATGAGATCTTAGAAAAATTTTTATCTGGAATTTTAAAACAGCAATTAAAAATTATTTTGTTATATATAATGATCAAAAAATTCTTTAAACTTAGAAATACATTACCTCATTTTGCTTTTCTGCTATATAGTTGTAATAATTCTCATAATTAGTTGTCAGAAGCAGGAGTTAATACTTCTCAGGATTGGCATCACTGGGGAGCTTACAAGAAATAACAGAATCTTAGAGCTAATCCCCCTGAATTAGAATTTAAGTTTTTACAATAGTCCCAGCCAATTTGTGGGCAGAGTCTGAGAAACATTGATATAGCAAACAGACTCTTACGTAATATAAACATTTATGTTAGCTGTCAATGTTTCTCTGTTTATTTAAGTGTTTGCATTGGCTTTATTAATGTTTTGGTATATGAAATTAACAACTTTCATGATTACGGTTCTATTTGTATAATAACAAATACACATTTATGCTTCAAATCATTGGTAAGATTTTAACCTATAAAGACAGAAGACATACTGAGTTGCATCTAGAATTCACCTATATTTGAAAGCGGCTATTCAGACATAACCATAGAGCTGGGTGCCGTGCCCTGTTTTTATCACTCACCTGGGCATTCCGATTGGATGCAAAGGTATCCTAAAATATTTCATAATGGTTGATTATGCACAAATTTAGCATTTCTGGGAATTGAATTGAAATAGGCATTTGGTTACTGTGCCTTCCAAAGGCCAAGGATAAAGCCAAAGCTAACGAGTAGATTTTAACCAAACCCTCCGTGTGGCTGAAACAGAGCCCTGTGTGCTGAGCTCTGTGTGTACCTATGCATGTAACGGAGCGGAGGCAGGCTGGGG
>NW_016107372.1:5917053-6009669 GCF_001604975.1 Cebus imitator
GGGGGGCGGTGTACACGTGCCTGTCTGTATTAGTGGATTGTGTTGTCTTTTACTATTGACTTGGAAAGAAAACAAATCAAAATAAACAATAAGAAAAGACCAATCAACACGACACTCTAAACACTCTTGGGCTGCTTAGTTTAGAACAAATCAAATTCAGTGGGAAACCGCAATTGTCTTTATAGATTTGAGGAAAGGAAAGAGGAGTGAGAAATGTACTTTGAGGCCCTAAGTGGTAAGACTGAGACCTATGTAAGGAAGTTACAGAGGAAGAATTTTATTCTTCATAAGAAATAACTTACGACCATCCAACAGAGCTGTCCAAAGATCAAATGAGACTCTGCTTTGAGACTTAATGAATTGTCTTCTGCCTCAGGTGTTTAGCTTTAAGCAGAGTGCTGGCAGAGGGGATTCGAATTGCATTTGAATGATTAATAATAATAGCTCTTATTTGTTGAGCACTCTTAAGAGTGCACTTTCTATAGTGCTAATGCAACTTATAATATTAACTTGTTTGCCCACAACAGTTTCTTAAGGTAGATGCTATTCTTCTCTCCATTTGAAAAAGAGGTTCGAAGGAGTTCAAAGACTTAATCTGAGCGATGAGTGGCAGAAACAGAATTTGAATCCAAGTTCCTCAGATTATAGAGCTATAACACATTGCAAATGAAGCAGAATAGATGTGGGCCCTCATCTTCCCCTCAGCTGGATCATGCTTCCTGGTAATTAATGTTAAGTGATTACCTTTTAAGGATGATGCTTTACTTTTTGACTTTTTTAAGTCATTGAATATTTCTCAATAACAATTTATGTATGTGCGTGTATATATATACATGTGTGTATAAACATATATATAAGAGAGAGAGATAGAGAGAGAAATTGGGAGGTCATCACTACCTACTGTACAGTTATTGACAGAATCAAACAATTTAACACAAAGCAATTCAAGAGTGAATGGGGTTTAGAAGAAATTCAAGAAATGTTTATTGAATGAATGTACAAATGAATGAACTTTCCATTCTTACTAACCTACCATGTAACAGAGATTTGAAGCTAAGAAAAACTATTTGACTCATTATTTTTAGCTTATATTTCTGAAATACCACAAAAATTTGTATCTAAGTAAAGTAAGTAAAGGAGATGATATAACGTTTTGTGATCAATATGAAATAGAATTAGCCAGCAGTTCCTAGCAGCTCTAAAGTGGTCTACCTGTTACTCTAAATTACAATCTCAGTAATGGCTTCTGTAAAGAATACATCATCTTCTAGGTCTGATAAATGCATTGATACTGATATACAGATAAAGATATAGACATAAGTAGTGATGGCATTGTGTCAGATCTTAATTATCATAGTATAATTTTAAAAACTTTCTTTTTTTAGCTGCGATGAAGTTATTTTTTGTATAAAAAGGCATATTTGCATTTCTACAGATATGAAAACAAAGAAAATATTAATATTGACAGATAAAGTGCATTTAAAATACTTATAGAAAAAGCCTTTTTGCCATTTACAGTGGATATGAACAGATGGTGAAGAAAGTTTCAAATTGATCCCAGTAGTTTCTTGTCTTCCTGGTGCCTGTCAGCTGTAGTCAGGTCTTCTGCCACCAAGTTTTTCTCATTTTATTCACCTGTTCCTTCCATTGCCAAAGATGAAATCCTTCTACAATCTGGTTCCCACCTTTCGTTTTAATTTAATTCATTATTGAAAATTATCCTCTTTGCGTCCTGCAATAGTAATTTATGGGTTTTACTATTTAGCGTTAAGTCCCCTTTTAAATGGCAATGGCACCTGCGTTTTGTTTTTTTGAAAGTTCCCCTCCCCCAGTCTAAGTGATATTTTTTTATCTGTTCCTAAAGCATTCTCATGAACAGCATTCAGCCTTGGATAGAAACAGGAATTTTCTGGCCACAGTGATTGGTGGAGGAATAACAAGGCAGGGCCCTCAAGGCTCTACCAGTTCTCAGTCTTGGAAGTGTTAGATGCCCTACAAATCCTGAGAGATGGAGAGAGATGGCAGAGATGTAAAGAAACTGAGCCCTAGTAATTACAAGATTAACTTTTGTGGAGCATTTACTATGTGGCGTGCACTTTTCTCAGTACTAGAAATATGTAAATGCACAAATTCATTGGTCATAAAAATCAGATTCTCATTTACACTTGAGGAAACTGGGCACATAATATTTTTTATTGCATTTTAGGTTTTGGGGTACATGCAAGATTGTTCTATAGGTACACACATGGCAGCGTGATTTGCTGCCTTCCTCCCCATCACCTATATCTGGCATTTCTCCCCGTGCTCTCTCTCTCCAACTCCTCACCCCCATACAATTATCAAGTAGCAGAGCTGGGGTTTGAACCTGAAAAATGTGGCTCCAGACAGTGTGTTGTGTTCACCACTCTCTTCTTCTGCCTCTCCAAGTGTCATCATGTGAGCCCAAAGCCAATTCCGTTGCTGTGATTTTCATTTCATAGAGCTCAGAAATTCCCCTAGTGCAGTTTGAGTTGATTTTGCCATTGCTACGAAAGACCAGATCAGTCTTTTCAGAAACAAACATAGCTCATGTGCTTCTATCTTCATATTTACTGACGTTAGAAAAAGTCCATTAAATCTATTCTTTCCAGCTGGGTATTTTCTACTGAAGTCATATTTCCCACATGAAGCCACCCCACCCACTCCAGTCTACAAGTCTGCTCCCTACCCTATACATAAGAAACCTACACAAAGGTAGTTTATGCAGCATTCTCAACAATGTCAGATTTTTCATTTCTAATGCCTATGGTATCTGTTTTCCAATAAGCCCTATGTACTTACAATAAGGATCAAGACCACTTATTATCTTGCTTTGATTCCTCAGGAGACATGCTACCTAATGGTATTTATTATGATACCTAATAAATATTTATCAGGTGTTAGATTATCAGAAACAGGTATGGTGCATAGGAAATATCTCATATATGGCTTAAGAAAGACTGGCCAGGTGCAGTGGCTTATCCCTATAATTCCAGCATTTTGGGAGGCCAAGACAGGCAGATCACTTGAGGTCAGGAGTTCGAGACCAGGCAGACCAACATGGTGAAACACCATATCCACTAAAAATACAAAAAAAAAAAAAAAAGCAAATTAGCTAGACGTAGTGGCAGGCACCTGTAATCCCAGCTACTCAGGAGGCTGAGCAGGAGAATCATTTGAACATGGGAGGTTGCAGTGAGCGGAGATCGTGCCACTGCACTCCAGCCTGGGAAACAAAGTTAAACTCTGTCTCGAAAAAAAAAAAAAAAAAAAAGAAGAAAGAAAGAGAGATCTGGCTTCCTTAAGTACAAGATAGAAAATGATATTTTAAAATCAAAATGCATTTTGAAAAAATTTAATCTAGATTTTGCTTTTGTGTTACACACATTTAATGATCTCATAATATCACTCTTCACTGCACAGCTTTGCTGTATCAAGAATCGGCTGTCATATTCTTAAGTAAATAAAGTTTTCATTCTTGGAGATAGTATCTCTTATCTATTACATTATAAAAGTTCATATTTGCAAAGCTTATTGAAGTTTACTTTGTGTGAAACACGTGTTGTATCATTAGAGCTTCACAATGAACTAGTGAGGTCAGTACTATTACTCTATTATATAGTTAAGGAAAATTACATTCAAGGATAAATGACTTATAGTGAGTGAACATCTAATATTACGCTGGAAAGCTTTGACACCTACACTTGAATTCATTCCATTTTTAAATTTTATTACTGTATGACTAGAAGAATATCTACCACTTAGCAGATGTTTAATAAATATGCACTTGTTTAACTGACTGTTATCCTTCTTATTATAAATATATTCTGTATGATATATCATATACTACAAGATTCAATGAGGTGTTATACCACACAGACATTTTTTATTGTCTCTAAGGGGTTCATCATGCAGTTTGTGCAGAAATGGCCCATCATAAACACATCCGAATCCTTTTTGCTGGCCAGAGTTGGTGCAGATATGAATATACATCAACCCAAGGGCAATGAATATAAATAAAGATCACTATTTGCATACTGCTTTAAAAATTAATAACCTAAACTTAGAACTGCTCATTGAATCTTTCTGGCTAATTTTGATTCTGAAGCATGACAAAGACAATAGCTTTTCACCATTCAGTGCTTCTAAATGGTAATAATAATCTGAAAGCTTGGTAGTTGCAGCTGAAAATGTGAGCTCTCTGGGGGACGAGGAGGGTCAGCCCTACTGGGAATACTGGACACACATAGGCACAAGAGATGTAAACACATATATTAAATTAGTTATAGAAATCAATCACTTAGCATCATTCACGACCCATAACTTTGATATAAGAGATTTCTTTTAGGACAAATTCATTCACATACTTCTTTTTAAATTAATAAGAATGGGCACATTAATTCAGGTATTTCATTGAAAGAGAGGCATCTGCTTAAATAATCTGGCATCCTTCCCCATTTCCACCCCCTTAATGTTTCAGTTTAAATAAATCTCTTCTCTTTCCTGTGATTAATTTCCCTGGTCGCTTTCAAGTGTGAAGCTCCACAATCACAGCCATGTCACATTCTCCTGATCTGTAATGGTTATTGATGACTATCACTGAATTACAGTTCCTGTCCACAAACGCAGGAAGTGGTGTGTTAATTGGCTGAAAAGATTCCAACTCCTCCACTTAGCCCTCTGTCTCTATTTTTCTTTTTCCACCAAAGTGCTTTCAGAGAGCTGGATCTATCACTTACCAGCCATAGCCTCACACTTGTATTTTGCCAGCAGAACCAAGAAGACCAATATCAGGTGGCAACAAACTGGGACAGCTCCCCAGGTTCATTAGCTTTGTCATCGCAAGTTCAATCTTCCTAAATTCCACTTCAAATGGAATTCCCACCTCAGTTCTTTTTAAACTAAAGATCAGACCCAAGAACATCAAGAACATTCACAGAAGTTATATTTGTTTGAACAGCTGCTTGGAACTGCTCTCCCTGTAGTCAGAATCTTCTTTTATAATCTCTTGGTCAGGGAGCTATAAGTTCAAATTGCTAATATTGAATTAAACATAAATGACGCAGTGGAATGTAGAAGACATCGATTTTACCATTCCCTGGCCATTTCTAAGTTCCTTTTAGTTTTAGTGCTTTGAGTATCACAGATTTATTTTATTTAATCTTTCAACCTCTTTTATCTAATCATTTTGTTTGTTTGTTTTTCATGCATTCTATATTAATTTAAAGAACTGACAGTAGATTTGAGGTTCTAACCTTTACATTTAGAGTGTACTCAACATTATTCTTATTTATATTTTCTGATCGATATTTTCTTTTCAGTGCTAGTATACTACATCAGGTTTAGAGTTTATAATTCAAATTACTTATTTATAGAAGATTCATGTTGTCTTAATGTAAAATTCTCTCCGTCTATGTAATAAGGTTGGAGTTTGATATTAGTATCAACTATGTCAAGATGTCTTGAGATTAACAAATCTAATATTATAAATAATGTTAGGTATTAGTAAAACTTACAGTAGAAATAACAAAACAAAAAAAAACAAACAAAAAAACCTCTATGTATTTAACAGAACCTGAGGAAGGCCACAGTATTGGTTATAAGAATGAAAGAACAATGGAGTCTAATCTAGGGGTAAAAGGGAACAGCTCCACTAGGAAGTCTCCTGTTGAGTTTTCTTGTCTCCACCTGGGCTACAAGGGCAAGGCTAGACCATAGTCTTATTGGACTCTTGGCAGAAGACCCTGCAATTTCTGCTGGAGCCAAGAAAGATAAGCAGTATGATGAGGAATCATCATGAGGCAATTTCTCATCAGTCTTGCGTGTCCCCACTCATCTTAGGCTATTGATGCAGATTCCCTGTAAGTGTGTAAAACCCCTTGGCTGTGTAGTTTAGCTTGGCTTCCTGGTGAAAGAGACACTGTGTGCTTTGTCTTCTTATGGCCTCTCTGGTTGAATTGTCCTGTGGGACTAGAACATGGAGAGCTGACACTATGCTTATCTTGCCTTTTCTGTCTGTGTAATACACTGTCTGAATCTATTTGGGCTCGTTGTCTTTCTACCAGCCAAATCTAACAGGCGTAGCAGTCATCCTTGTGGCCCTGTTAATCACCCTGGTGCTGTTTACAGACTGTTTTACTACTTAGGAAAATTTCAGTTGCTTTGAAGTTAGGCTGTTTTCAATAAATCAGTATTGCATAATTGGATTTTACAATGAATTGCTAACCACTAAGATTGTCACCATTTGTAGGTACCACAGTATTGGGTCTTGCAATTCTAGCCTGTGTTCAGTTAACACTTTTTTCCTCCTTCCTCTGTGCTTCTATGTAACTTCGTATTTTCATATTTTTTCTAGATAACTTTTACTTAACCTCATAACATTTTCTCATGTTTAACAGAGTTGGTAATGCAATTGTTTTTTGGTTTTTTGTTTTGTTTTGTTTTTGCATCTTTTTCCTACCCAGTGAAATTATTCATCCTGGAGAGTATTTTTTGTTTTAGTACTCAGATTCAGCAGAGTAAATTTAATTCAATGAATGAACAAATGAACAAAAGTAACAGCTAATATTCATTTACTACTTCCTAGTTTCATATATATGTGCATACATATATATGCATATTTATATACTTTTTTTTTTTTAAGATGAAGTCTCAGTCTGTTGTACAGGCTGGAGTGTAATGATGCCATGTGGGCTCACTTCAACTTCCGCCTCCCAGGTTCAAGTGGTTCTCCCAACTTGGCCTCCAGAGTAGCTGGGATTACAGGCCTGAACGACTGTGTCTGGCCAAAGTTCCATATACTTTCTAAGTCATTTAATTACTTAATAATCACAGTAACTTTATGCATTTTACACTAGTTTTACAGATGAAGAAATTTAGACACAGAAAGGTGATATAGCCCAAGGTAAGATTGAATATCATTACTAGTAAGTAAATAAACTAGTTTTTCAAAAACTGCAAGGGAAAATGTTTATTTTTGACCTTTATTTATGTATCTATACACTTTTATGTTTAAAATATTTTGACTTCAATTTCTTCTTTGCGATATTTTATAGGACACTCATACTCTAATTCATTCTTATTTTAATGCAGCGCCAAATTGGGTTGCTTAAGTTTGATTGTAAGCCTTATGTTTTTAAGCTTTATATTTTTAAATTTTCTAAATATATTTTTTAAAAGATCACAGGTCACATAAATTACATCTTAGTGATTCACATTACAATTCAGTTTTCCTAAAACACGTAAAATTCAGTAAATTCAGTATATCTAGTATAAAAAGTGGTCAATGAAGAAAGAAGTACCGCCTTTTCCAGATGTCACTCTGAAAACTCTGTCATTCTATAATTCTAAGATCTGCTTACTGATTTTATAAAAATTCAAATTAAGCATCAGAAATATCAGTGGGTGAGAGACATTTTTATGTTCAATACTTTGTTATTGTTTAAAAAATTAAAAGAGGAAAATTCTTAGCAGTCTGGTGAAGGTAGTATTTTGGTAAACTTATACACAGAAAATAAGTTGACATTTTGTAGTTAGAGCCGTTGAAACATCTTCTGATCATATGATTAACCCAAGCATGTTTTTAATGTTTTGTCACAGAAAATGTCAGTTGCACACCTCTTTAATATTTTTTTTCCAAAATACAATTTCTGTGGATAAGTTACATAAGCATACTTAAATGCAAAGCAACATAACTCATAGCCAAGCCAGTAACAAAGAATATGGAACAATTGTTTTCCATTCCAATTATTTTATGCTGTTAAGGGAAGGGAAGAGAAAAATGTTTCAGATTTTCAGTATTTCTCTCTTCCATTTTATGAAAGGCATTGATCAATAGCACAAATAAGTGTTACTGCCTCTTAACATGCTGTTATACACATTATTAACATTTCCAAAGTAACATTTAAATTTATACAGTAAAAGTGAAATGCTTTTGCTTCTAAGTTCCCATGATATTTTAGCCTGGTTGGTGGACAAATGGTGAGAAAGGTAATGTTTTTCAAGCTACTTCTGGCCAATGATGGCTTCAGTGAACTCAGAAATCCAGTTTCCCTGCCTCACCACAATACAAATTCTAGAAATCCTTGATTAACAAAATAAAGAATCGTGTCTACCAATAAGTTTTCTACAAGTAAGTTAATTGAACAGATAGTATTCTCTAAATTAGGATTTCTAAATTTTATATTACCATGTCACCTGTGTGAGTGTGTGTGTGTGTGTGTGTGTGTGTGAATGTATGTGTATATAAACCCAATAAATAAAATATTTCAGGAATGCATAAATTTCTATGCAAATATTTATAGGAAGATTTAACTTTTCAGAAACACTTCGGTCTGCATCATGATCTTAAATTCCCACTGGAAGCAGTGGAAATACAGATGATGTGTGTGCTAGGACAAAGAAACACTACTCAGGGTAAGTGTGGTCATCAGTGCATGTAATTTAACTTGTATTGATTCTAGCCATGTTGATATAGAATATTAGACTATATATGTGGAGTTTCTACAGGAAATGTCAATGCCATAATGAAGACAGAACACAAATCTCTCTGAGAATCAGTGACTCGTATGGTAATTCTTTCTTAGTTATTGTCTACCATTAAATTTATACAGTTTCAGCCTTTTAAAATAATTCCAAGGTTATCTGAAAAAAAGATGTGACATGAGCAGATGATTGCCATTATGTATTTAACTCACTCCATATGGAAATACCCATTGAGATCATTTGAATTTAAGTAGCAGCTGCCATCATGGCTTGGCACAAGCCCATACAAAGGAATGTGTAAACTTCTTGGGGGCTGGCGGATGACACAAGGTCAAGAATTTGATCTTTGGAAAAGTATGTCAACTCACTTCAGTCTATGGTCGTGACTATTCCTTATATAAGTCTAGACAGGCATCTCATAAAGCTCCTTTACTAGTCCACAGGGAAAGGCGTAACAATTACAGGAAATAATTACTATAAAGCTGTTCTTTAGAAGAAAACTCAAAACTCTGTGTGTAATATTTGTATATAATTCCAAGAAAAAAATTGGTTTAATGATTAATAGAGATGTCTCATTATTTTACAGGTAGTTTCTTGCTGGTCTAGTTCTATTTTTAAATTGGATGTATGATTTTTTTTTCTTGGCCATGGAACCATATATGCATCAGTACCATCATTTTATACTATGCTTGTGGATTGGTTCAGCTTCAGTAAGAAGTATTGATATGTAAAGGGATCTCGGTTTATATCAGCATTACATGTCATTTCACCTCATGTCTGCTCCCAGAGCTGTGTGTCTGGGATCTTAAACTACTTCCTGTTCATGCTTTTGGAATGGAGGAAGAACTCATGTTTAAGTATCTTAGTAGGTGTTGTCATTCTGCTGCCTCATTAATGCCTTACTATGAGTCTGTCAGGTAGGTAACTACCTCAATGTTATAGGTGAAGAAACTAAATCCCAGAAAAGTAATAATTTGCCCAGAGTCAGTGGCAGATATGTGATTTGAGCCCAGGCTTTTCTGTTTCCAAAGACTTTCCCAGACAGCAGCATCATGGGGACGATGGTTGGTCAATAAGGACTTTGTCAGGTAAGTTTTGGGAATGCTGAGGCACAATATAAAAATGAAAAGTTTGTTTTTTACACATTTCCCAAACACTTAAAATCAGAGAACATTTATAAACATGGAGCATCCCTGAACGACTAGAAACCTCATTGCTTCTTGCTACACCAGTCAAGTGAAGCACCTTAAAAGAGCAAACCTACATAAACTCTGAGGTTGTTCTGTTGTAGACAGGAAATTACAAGATGCAGCTTAGCCTTACATGGCTCTTGCAACAATGTAAGCTGGATTATCACTGCCTGTTCTGCAACTCAGTCTCCTTACTTAGAGACCGCTGCCTGGATACTCTCTTCCCTTATTGTGTAAGCTTGCTGCTTTCCTTGTTGAGTCCTTAGTTCCTGCATATTCACTCACTCTTGGCCTTATATCTTTCTAATTTGGTCCCTGATTTATGGAATTCCTGTAGGTATATAAAAGTTCTTTCTTTCCATTAAAATCTCAGTCACAGTCTCACCTGACTTACTGACATTCAGGTCTTGTTATTCCATCTGCCCTTTGGTCCCTATTGACTTCCTGGTCTCTGGCTATTTTTCAAAACATTTACTCTGATTTTGTCAATATTTGTGCCTTTTGCCTATCTTTAATCAATCATCATCTTTTGATCTAGGATACTGAGGGCTTCCTTTCTCTAGTCTTTAGACCACAGATAACTTCTGCCACACCCTGCCTTGGTTCTTGATCAAGTCTGGCTAATTGCCCATCTCCCTGTTCATTCTCTACTCTTTGTGTTAGATTATACTTCACTGTCTGACTCTGTTTCCCTGCCCTGTATCCCCAATTCATCATGTCACATACTCTATGCAAACATAATTCATATGCATTTTTATATCTTTAATTAATTAAAATATTTTCATTAGAATATAATATTTTATCAGTAAGTAGACTTCTTAAATTGTTTAATGTTTTTAAGGAAAGTGATATGTATTGTAAAAGCTGTAACTGCTTCTTAAATTACTATGCCTGAGAAAAGTCAATTATTTTTCAATGCAGTCATTAAGATATTACATTGTGGAAGCTTTCTGTGGCGGCTGCTGAAGTGCAAGTCTGATCTTCAGGGAGAATTAAGCACTTTCTATAGGCATTGCCTTCCAATGGCAAGCCCAGCTCCTGTGCACAATGCGGAGCACCAATGTGGCATGCTATCATCTTTTCCAGAATGACGTTGACTTAAGTCCACTCAACTAAGTTAATGTTCCTCTTTTAACTAACTCACTTGGCGGAACAATCCATTTACCTGCCAATTTGAAGACAGACAAGGTAAGTCCAGAACAACAGGGACATTTGGAAGAGGCATCTTACACTGTATCAAGTTATAAGCATTAACTACTTATATTTTTAATCTAAAAGTCACTGCCCAAACCTGACACATACTTAGAAATCATATATATTACAATCATAGATATTTCAAAGTTGAAAAGTCCTATTGAACACACAGAAACGCAGAGGGGTATTATCCCAGAAAAACCTGCTAGTTGCCCAGATACACTGTCACATGGGGTCATGGTGATACCTGATAAATTCACCACAGTCCAGTGCAAGAGTCCTCTTTATATAGTTTCTTCTCATAAACAAAACCCAGATTTTCAGCTGAAAGCTTAGGCTGCAAGTGACATTCAACTACTGGTCGTGTAGTTGCAGTTAAAACTCTTCCTAGCAGTCATTACCCACGTCCTAGTGTGCTATCATCTCCTAGCAAGGGGTTTTGCCCCCCACTTCCAGGTCTAGAACTTATCTGTCTATACACCGGGAATAGATTTGTCCCTCAGTGATGGGCTCAGGTTAGCCAAATTCCCAAAGGCTGATGTATAAAATAAAATAAATGTCCTCAGGACCACTATCTAAAAAAATGAAACAAAACAAAGAAGACATTTACAATAAAAAATATAACTGCCGAAGGACATGAAAGCTCCTGTCCTCTGGCTGATCATCACATTTTCTCCACGTGGTCACAACATGGGAAGTCAAATTACAGTCAGAATTAAATATTAAGTAGTTCATAAGTATGATATGATTTGGCTGTATCCCAACCCAAATCTCATCTTGCATTGTAGCTCCCATCATCCCCACGTGTTGTAGGAGGGACCTGATGGGAGGTAATTAAATCATGGGGGCAGGTTTTTCCTGTGATGTTCTTATCATAGGGAATAAGTCTCATGCGATCTGATGGTCTTATAAATAGCAGTTGCCCTGCACATGCTGTCCTGCCTGCCGCCATGCAAAATGTGCATTTGTTCGTCCTTCATCTTCTGCCATGATTGTGAGGCATCCCCAGCCATGTGGAACTGTGAGTTCATTAAAACTCTTTTTCTAGCCAAGCACGGTGGTTCGCACCTATAATTCTAGCACTTTGGGGGGCCTAGGTTGGTGTATCACCTAAGGTCAAGAGTTTGAGACCAGCCTGACCAATATGGTGAAACCCCATCTCTACTAAAAATACAAAATTAGCTGGGTGTGGTGACATGCACCTGTAGTCCCAGCTACATGGGAGGCTAAGACAGGAGAATTGCTTGAACCCAGAAGGCAGAGGATGCAATGAGCTGAGATGGTGTCACTGCACTCCAGCCTGAGCAATAGAGCAAGACTCTGTGTCAAAAACTAAATAAATTAATAAAATAAAATATAAATCTCTTTTGCTTTATAAATTGCCATCTAAGATATTTCTTCATAGTAGTATGAAAATGGACTAATACAAAGGGAGAAATGTGATTTCCAGAAACTCAGACAGGTAACAGTGCAAATTTTCTTCGTCAGCAATTCAAAAAAAGTCAAAGTAGAAATATAAGATATTTGGTCATTTGCCTTCACTGTTTGGTGGCTTCAGATTTTAATAAATGGATTATTCTTTTCTACACAGGGGTAGAACTACTACTGAAATAGAAAGTGTGTCTTTTTCCTTCTCCCATGCTTAAACAGGACCTGCCAGTTTTTTTCTCCTGTGCCTCTGAATTTTGCATTCTTCCAGGATGGTTAATTAACTACTCCTCACCCAACTCCTGCACTTTAGAACAAATGTGGATTATTTGAATTCGTCCTTAGTAAAGACTTGCTGGTTATTTGACTCTTCATGAGAACTTCTCTGAGAAACTGAATGTTGATGTAATAAAATTATCAGATAACAACTTTATTTCCATTATTTCCATAGACTTGAGAATGCCACACTGAAGAGCTGGCAGTGTTGACATTTTGGTTTCTGTAATTAATAATGATGATGATTTTGCTA
Organism: Cebus imitator; assembly: GCF_001604975.1. Lineage (NCBI taxonomy): Eukaryota > Metazoa > Chordata > Mammalia > Primates > Cebidae > Cebus > Cebus imitator. Next base: position 5,929,897 of record NW_016107372.1, read on the forward strand.
GCCATTTATGGAATGATGACTGTGTACTGGGCACTGAGCTAAATACAGTACGTAAGTATGGGTGACATAGGTATTCACTGCATTTACAATTTATAGATGAGGAAATTGAGCCTTAGAAAAGCTAAGGAACTTGTCCAACGTTATTCCACCAGTCAGTAGTTGATATGGTTTGGCTCTGTGTCCCCACTCAAATATTATTTTGAATTGTAATTGAGGAAGGGACCTGGTGGGAGGTGACTGGATCATGGAGGCAGTTTCTCTCATGTTGTTCTCATGATAGTGAGGGAGTTCTCCTGAGACCTGATGGCTTAAAGGGGGCAGATTCCCCTGTGCTCTCCCTCTCTCTCCTGCTGCCTTTTAAAGACTTGTCTTGTTTCTCCTTTGCCTTCCACCATGATTATAAGTTTCCTGAGGCCTCCCCAGCCCTGCAGAACTGTGAGTCAATTAAATCTCTTTTCTTCATAAATTAGCCAGTCTCATATAGTTCTTTATAGCAGTGTGAAAACGGACTAATGCAGTAGCCTAGCTGGGCTCTAACATGTGACCATCGGACTTTGGAATTTACATATTATTTTGTTGAAAATGCATTTTAATGTGGCTTAAATGAAATGACTGACCAACATTTGCACTGTTTTTCCCTGTTAACTATTAGATTTGGTTTATCATTTTAAAGACAGCTATTCTATCATTTTCCTAGTTATATGTATGACATTATGCAGAATACATGTAAGTTTTGGAAAGGTAGACCATTGTATAGTGTTAGTTCTTATAGAGGAATTCACTGACTTGCAGAGCGTAATGCCTGTGGAATACGTAGCCCCTAAGGACTCACCCTACTTCATAGTATTCTCATTACTGCAGTCCTTGGGGCCCCAAAGGATGCCTCTTCTCACAGAGGATGGCCATGACACAATTTGCATCAGAAAGGAGTTACGGTCAGATGGTAATGTAGAACAGTGTATAGAATGTAACTCATAGAGAGCAGCACTGATCACAAAGACTCCTTGACACCAGCCTCCATTGACACCAGTGTCTCCATTCTAGACATGGAGACAGCCAGATTTTGTTTGACGTATCTAAAGCCAGGGGTCTCCCATCTATAAGGGCAATTCACCCAAGTTGCAGGTTCTCAAAATTCTAGGCACAACTCGTTCCTACCTAGCAGGAGAGCTAAATCTATTGACAAATCCAGAGATTAGATAAATTCAGTCCAGCTGTTCCACAGCTCAGTTTTCCTTGGACACAGCCCCAGATATGACATTTCCCCCAACAATAGCCTATAATTTTTTTTTTTGTTCATCTCCAAACTTTTTTGTCTTTCCTTAAGCCTGTGCCTTACCTCATGTGCCTCAATCTATTCCACTTTCTCCTTGATCTTTTCCTAACTTTACATTATTCCTCTTTTTCTTAAGTCTTTTTACTCTGCTCTCTCTAACCTACGTTTTACATTAACAAAATCTTCTGTAGATTCAGAAGGCTTTATTGAGCATTCATTATTTATCCTTAGCCTTAAAGAACCACAATGCTTCTCCAAAGTTGTTTTGTTTTGCTTTACTTTTTGTGAAGATTGGAATCTAAACCATCATATTCCAAAGGTCATGTACATGCTTCACCCTAAATTATTCAGATAAAACCAGACTTTGTAGCATTGTTGAAAGTATCAGCTAATATTTTCGGTGTCATTCTCTCATTAACTGTTAAACTCAAATCTCTTCATTTATCCTACCCAGTGGCTTCTATAATCTGAAGGTGGAATCAGCATCTCCATGCCTGCAAAATGCTGCTTCCAAGCATTTAGCCCGCTAGCCTCATGTACAATATGCCTGCTTGGTAAGGTTTGGCTCTGTGTTCCCACCCAAATCTCTCCTTGAATTGTGATCCCGATAATCCGCACGTGTCAAGGGTGGGGCCAGGTGGAAGTAATTGAGTCATGGGTGTGGTTTCCCACATGCTGTTCTAGTGATAATGAGTGAGTCTCACAAGATCTGACAGTTTAATAAGCCTCTGGCATTTCCACTGCTTGTATTCACTCTCTCTCCTGCCACCCTGTAAAGAGGTGCCTTCCCATGATTGTAAGTCTGTAAGGCCTCCCCAGCCATGCAGAATTGTCAGTTAAGCCTCTTTTCTTTATAAATTACCCAGTTTCAGGTATTTCTTCATAGCAGCATGAGAACGAGCTAACACACTGTCCTTTGAACTTCCTGGCATGTGCTTAGCTTCCCTTATTTTCACCCTTCCTCATTTGTTGAAGATGGGGAATGTGGATCACTGTTATCCCCCTCCACTCCATGTCTTGCCATCATTCTGGGCATCATCAGTGTCTCATGGAAACCGACTCATGCAACATCTTGTCTCCCATTACCTTGGTGTCCTAATTTCCAACAACATTTACTTCTATTTAACTTTAGGGACTCACCTCCATGGCTACAGCCTGAGATCGGTAGTGACCCAGAACTCTCCACCACTGAAGTGATAAGTTCAGACACCCTATGCTGTAATCACAACTTTCCACCCTCTCAGGACTCTCAGTGACTCTTACTCGCGTTCTACTACCTTGTCCATTAATCTCAACAAAACTCCAAACTTTAGCCTTTCTACTTTCTCCCTAATTATGAGGCCATCACTGGCTTAATTCCCTTCTTTATTTGGCTTAGAATCCATGATCTATTTTTTCAGTTGTGCTCTTTCCTATACTTTCAACTTCCCTTCCTCAAGTACATCCTTTAAATCTACCTAATGAAAATGCAACCCATATACAGTTGGGTGTCTGCCTTCTTCATAGCCTAACCCAAGATCCTGCGCATTGGCCAATTCTCCACAATCCCCAAACCTTCAACTGTCACCTCCCTGCAATATTTACACCAACTTATACCAACTTACATGCAGATGCATGCATCCTCTGACCCCAGCTTTCTTCTCCAGCATATCTCTCTTACCCAATACATTGCCCTCTAGTCACACCACTTCTTTGGCTCTCTTAAACACATTATGCTTTGGGACTTCTGAGCAATTTTTTCCCTTTGACCTAGAATACTCTTCTACTCTTCCTGTAGGTCTTACGGTACTTTATATATTTCTTTTCTTAGGAAATCTTGTTTAATACTCTAATTCTGGTTTAGGTGTATGACCTGTGTAATTCCAAAGCATATACATCCCCATAATAATTATTAGTGCAAAAAAAGGTCAGTGTAAACTGTGTGTTGAATAAATGAGTAGATGAATGAACAAACAGTTCAGATTGTCTTCGTGTTTTACCTTTGGACTTCTGTTGATGTTATTTTAAAGATATTTACTACTTTTAATTTCTAAGTCTTTCATCTGGAAATACAGAAAAATATTGTGTAAGTTATCTACCAAAACATCTTGATATTTTTATCTCTAGCAATTAAATCAATGCAAAGCGCTATTGAACAGCAGCAGGCATTTGTCAGTGATTTCACAATACTTGCCAAATAGGGCTTTTGAATCTCCAATCCAGGGCTCGGTGGATGAGCCTGTTACTATAATGCCATAGCAGAGGCAATGCACTGTGATGAGTGGAAGGATGTGTCTATCTTTGATAAAGCTAAAGTACTTGCCAGACTCTTTTGTTCTGTGGCAGTCTCTTTACACCACTGCAACAGCATTATAAATGTTCCTGAGTTTGTCCATGGCATTACTTGATGTGACAGTTTTTCAGATGAAACTCATCTATACTCATAAAGTTAAGCATCCAGAACCAATCAGGAGGAGTTTCAACACATCTGCTAGATACACAGCACTGGGCAGAAAAGAATAAAGTATCCAAGAAACATAAAATAAGACATGAAACTTGCTATTAGGAACATACTCAAGATCTAACCTTGTAACAAGAAAACAATCATGTTCCAAGCTACTGTATTCAGCCATAGGTATTTGCTATACTAGTTCAGAGAGAGAGAAAGAGAAAGAATGAGAGTGAGTAGAAGAGAGAGAAAGAAAGTGAGAGAGGGATATCATTGTTAGCCAGAGTAACTGGTAAAGCTTTATCATCCTCTGGTCTGTGGCTATTTGAATTGACGTCCCCATTCATAAATTGCTTACAGAAAGAGAATTGAGATGACACAATAGATAGAAGCATAAACTTTGAAGTCAGGTGGGACTAGGTTTGATCTGATTTCTGAAACTTACCAGGTGTTTCATGTTGGTCACCTTAGCCCCTCTAAACCTAAGCTTTCTCATCTGAAGGGATGATTTAATCAGATGTTTACATGAAGCACCTAGCCCACTGTTTGTGGCAAGTGAAAGAAGACCTCACCTAAATTTGCAGATATGTTGATTTTATTTTATTTGGTATGGTGGTGGAGACGTGCCCTTCTTTTCTAAAATGAATTCAAAATATTATCATGCATTGTGACTTTATTGCAATTAGTGAGAGGAAGGGAAAACATGGAAAAATTGTGATCTACAAGGAGTGTGACATGAAAGTGGAGAAGGTCATGCAAACATCCCCAGGTATCAGAGCCTGATGAAATGTTTTTTTGTTTTGTTTTGTTTTTAATTGGACTTTAGGTCCTGGGATACATGTGCAGATCATGCAGGATTGTTGCATGGGTACATACATGGCAAGATGGTTTGCTGCCTTCATCCCCCCATCACCTATATCTGATATTTCTCCCCATGTTACCCCTCCCCAACTGACCACAGTGTGATGCTCCCCACTCTGTGCCCATGTGTTCTAATTGTTCAACGCCCGCCTATGTGTGATAACATGTGGTGTTTGCTTTTCTGTTCTTGTGTCAGTTTGCTGAGAATGATGGTTTCCAGATTCATCCATGTCCCTATGAAGGACAGGAACTCATAGTTTTTTATGGCTGTGTAGTATTCCATGGTGTATATGTGCCACATTTTCTTTATCCAGTCTGTTGTTGATGGACATTTGGGTTGGTTCCAGGTCTTTGCTATTATAAACAGTGTCTCAATGAACATACGTGTGTATGTGTCTTTATTATAGAACAATTTAAAATTCTTTGGGTATATACCCAGAAATGGGATTGCTGGATCAAATGGTATTTCTATTTCTTGGTCCTTGAGGAATCACTACACTGTCTTCCACAATGGTTGCACTAATTTGCACTCCTACCAACAGTGTAAAAGTGTTCCTGTTCCTCCACATCCTCTCCAGCATCTGTTGTCTCCAGATATTTTAATGATTGCCATACTAACTGGTGTGAGATGGTGTCTCACTGTGGCTTTTATTTCCATTTCTCTAATGACCAGTGATTATGAGCATTTTTTCATATGTTTGTTGGCCTCATGGATGTCTTCTTTTGTAAAGTGTCTGTTTATATCCTTCGCCCACTTTTGAATGGGTTTGTTTGTTTGTTTCTTGTGAATCTGTTTCAGTTCTTTGTAGATTCTGGATATTAGCCCTTTGTCAGATGAGTAGACTGCAAAAATTTTTTCCCATTCTGTTGGTTGCTGGTTTGCTCTAATGATTATTTCCTTTACTGTACAGAAGCTCTGTGGTTTAATTAGATCCCATTTGTCTATTTTGGCTTTTGTTGCCATTGCTTTTGGTGTTTTAGCCATGAAGTTCTTGCCTATGCCTATGTCCTGAATGGTTTTGCCTAGGTTTTCTTCTAGGGTTTTTATGGTGTTAGGTCTTATGTTCAGATCTTTAGTCCATCTGGAGTTAATTTTAGTGTAAGATTTCAGGAATAGTTTTTACATGTAGACAGGAATAGCCTGGCTACCTCATAGCTCATCCTGACAAACCTCCTTCAGCATAATGCCAACAGTTCATATCTGTTTTTCTCTTTAGATTATCAGAATACAGGAGCAGAAAGTATCCTTCACAACTGTCATATGCTGAATCCTCCACAAGCTTAAGCAGTTTTATGATCACCATGAAGCCTTTCCACGTGGCTGTGGAGGAGTACCTGCGAAGTGCCCATGCTCCAGTCCAGCACATTGCCCCTTCAGAAAAGACAGCTATTTGGTTTTGGAAACTAGACCCCAAATAACAAGATTATTCTAATTTATATTGCTTGGAGACTATATATATATATATATATATATATATATATATATATATATATATATATATATATATAGTGTGTGTGTGTGTGTATATATATATAGTATGTATGTGTGTGTGTATATATGTGTGTGTGTGTGTGTGTGTGTGTGTGTGTGTGTGTGTAGCTTGATGGATTGTATTTTCCACTTCATAGCTCAGTTCACCTTTTCCATTGAATAACTAATTCCATTTTGACAATTCCTCAGGACTGCTCAAGTCATGCCTTGCCCTGGTGGGTATCCAGTCCCTCACCCCTACCACCAGATCCCATTTGAGGGAGTGAGGCTCTGATGTGGCACCAGTTCAGAGCAGAGTCTTTTCATCAGGGATAGAACTGGAAAAATAGAAAAGGGCACTACGATATCTTGTATGCTAATGAAAGACAGAGAGGCAGGAAAGTATGCAAGTATTATGTGTACAGAGATTGGGAGGCTTTTTTTTTTTTTTTGCTTTTAGGCTACATAGAAGAAAACAATCAGAGTTAGGTTAGACAATTGGAATTGGGATCAGGTCGTAGCATGTTTTACATTATGGGTTAAATTGTGTCCTCCTCAAAATTAATATGTTGAAGTGTTAACTCCCTGTACCTCATGGGGAAATAAGGTCATTGCAATATAATTAGGTAAAATAAGGTCATACTAGAATAGGGTGGGCCCCTAATCCAATATGACTGGTGTCCTTTTTAAAAAAGGGGGGGAAATTTGGACAGAGACACACATGGGGAGAATGCCAGGTAAAGATGAAGCCAGAGACCAGAGTGATGCTTCCACAAAGCAAGGAATGCCAGAGATTGCCAGTAAACCATCATAAGCTAGAGAGGATATTCCTCACAAACTCCAGGGACAAACAATGAGAGTATCTTGATCTTGAACTTCTAGCCTCAAGAATTGTGAGACAATAAAATTCTACTGTTTAGGTCAATTGGTTTGGCGTACTTTGTTAGGACATCCCAAGGAAACGTACACATGTTTAATGTCAAACTAAAGATTGTTTGATCTTTGTTTTATAAACAAAAAGGAAAAAAAAGTCAGGGCAGAGACCTGATCTGACCAGTTAAGCTGGTTTCCATATGTTAAGTTGACTAACCAGGGTGTGTTGTAGGGGCTAGAGGAGTCCTGCTACAGAAGTCCAGGATGGAATCCACAACACAGTTGTAAATTACAGTATCTGGCACCTAGTAGGTGATCAATAAATAACTAGATCTTATATTTCCTAGTTCTTAATATCTCACATAGTTCTCGCATCACTTCCTTTAACTCTTGCAATCACCCCATGAGGGAGATAGTATCTCTTGTTTACAAATGAGCAAATTTATGCTCCAGAATGGTGAGAGATGGAGATAAAAATTAAATCCAGATTTGTCTGTTTAGAGGGCCCAAGTTCTTTACTACTATCCTACATGATCATGTAGTAAATATATGTTTAATAACTGAATGAATATGTAAGGATGCCTGTGTTTGTATGCATTTGCATAAGTACGACTGAGAAATAAGGCCAAGAAGGCTAACTGCTATAATATAAAATAATCCCTTCAGGTTACTGAATGGGATACTTCACAGGGAAATTAATTAGAAAAAGACATACCAATGTGTGGAAAATTTATAAGTATTTTATTAATTAGGAATGATACACAATTTATTCTGCTAAAGGAAACTAAATTAAGAAGCTGACTATAACTACAGGCATGAGGATATTTGAAATGTTGAGTATTGGACTAGTCAAGTCAAATTAAAAAATTAAGACTATTTAACCTCCATTTTGATGACTTCTTTTGAAGGCTCTAACTGATGTGTGAAAGATCCTTTGACTCTCAGGAGTTCCCATTTCAACTCACCTTCATTTGTATTTATAACATTGGCACAGTTGAGTTTCAGTAGGCTTACATTTTTCTATCTCTTTATATGGGCCACTTTCTCTTTCTTACCCAATCCTTTACAGCCTTATGTATTCAATAAAATAAAATGATGCCTTTATTCATTTATCCCTTTTCTTAATTTACTCTCAATGCTTATTTGATTTTTCAACATCTTTGAGGGCAAATAGCAACTGTCTGGGATATGAATTCAGAGGAGAAGTGTCACCAAAAAAAGCAAAACACACAAAAGATCACATTTATAAAAGCCAATAAAGAAATCACAAACCATGGGTCAAAATGCAGGAAGAGTAGTACCATGAGATAAAATAAACTTTTTATATATCAGGACACTCTTCAGGCTTGCCTAGAAGAGCACATTCAGCTAGTTGCACAATATCTTTCAAGAACAGTAATGTTCTTCTCAATGAAGGATCAATTCAGCACTGATGTATTCAATAAGTCTAATCATATATGAAAGGTCTCCTGTTGCTTTTTAAACATACCTGTATCAGTCATACACATTTGTGCACACACACACACACACACACACACACATATAAAATGGTGGTGTGATTGACTTAATGAAATGTGTCAAATACATTAAATGATAATATATAAACTTGTACCATCTACAACAATGGCATTGTTCATATATTTCTGTATTATGAAATAAGACAGCATACAGTGTTCAGAGGAGAAAGTTCACAGAGAAAATGCATTATCAGGACATACCAGGTGGCGTAATGTAACACTTCCAAGTTCATGGTATACATTCCAGTGCCCACTAATAACACCAGCACAGAGTGGACAATCAATCTAACAGTATGAGTTGAATACATGAACCTTTTCAAAAAAACTGCTTCTCTCTTAATGGAAACTCAAATGATTAGTTTTCAAGTCTCTCCTTTTAATTGCACAAGTGTCACACTTCTAAACTCTATGAACAGCCACATCTTGTGCCCTAGCACTCAAATCTGTGCTAAAATTTTATGAAAGAAATAGGTTTCTTCTCTCCATTTGAATGTAGAAAAGCTGGTGCTACTGTGGTAGTGGGCTGACAGAAACGTTTAAGCAGCTTTGAAGCCCCATAGGATGCTGTTGTAGCTGAGGGCAGAAGGGCAGTTATCTCTGACGCCACTGGACAGTTCCCAATCTTATCTATTGCAGCTCCAGAGTACTGGGCTGTCTTTACGACATGTTATTTACATCAAAGACAACCTTGCTAGGTTCTCCTTCGTAACGCTTCTGAAGATAACACAAATAACATTTCTCTACAATATTCACACAAACCGTCTCTTACCAGTGAAGAGGAGAAACTCATGGGCAGTTGTGATGAAAGTAGATCTTTTCATTAAAATATATTGGTCCGTGGCTTGATAATTATAGAGATACACGCTATTCCAAATCATTTTATTCACATTCCATTTTACATCCCCTACATACTGATCTTTGCAAAATATAACTTAATGAAACAGCTGATATTTTATCACTTCAACTCTAACAATTTTTAAATCAGTTACTTAGGACTATTTAAAAATATTTGAAGACCATTAAATCACTTTGTTTTGACACTTTCCTATTCTACACATGCAAATTAAAATAGACACACATATCACTTAATATCATATTTTGCTATATATTTTAAAAAAATTTAATTTGCCCTTTAAAATATTTGACTATACACATCTTGTTTAATTTATGGTTAGCTATAAAATTTTTCAGCAAATGTGCATAGGCCACGATTTTGGCAAAGGGAAGAAATTCAGTGTAAATATTGTTTTAAAAAATGCTTTTTAATAAATAAATAAATAAATGGGGTCTCATTATGTTGCACAGATTGGAGTGCAATGGCATTGACAGGCATGATCCTGGCATATTGCAGCTTTGAACTCCTGGGCTCAAGCAATCCTCTTGTCTCAGCCTCCTGAGTAAGCTGGGCCTGCAGGCATGCACTATTTCACCCAGCTAAAAATGTCTTTCTTAGTGAATACAGAATTAAACAATTAATGAAATTGGCATGCTTTCTCATCATAAATATTTGATGAGATATTAGTTACATTTTATAGTTTTTTTCCAAAAAAAGTATTTTGGAACCAATAATTCAAGATACTCAACCATTATTCGTTTTCTTGCTGAGCTAAAAACTGTACTTTCCAGTGTCCCTTGCAGCTAGGTATAGTCATGTGACCCAGCCAGGGCATACGGTTTATGAGTGAAAGGGAAGTCTACAATTTTTGGTCATGCTGTAGAATAAAGGAACCTGCCTCCCCTTCCCCCTACTTGATGGCTAAAATGCAGATATGGCAAAAGGAGATGGAGCATCCTTTTTAGATCACAAGAGGGAATTTGTATGGAGAAGATAGGTAAGAAAAAGATGAAAGAGTCAGGATCTAAAACAGGGTGGAGATGCCGTATTAGTCCTAGACTCGTTATGTTTAGAATATCACAGAGAGAAGAGGGAGAAGAGCCTACTTTACAAGTCAAGGTTATTTTTTTCCTTTGTTACAACAAAGGAACTGCATCCTAGGTGGTATTTTGTAAAGTCCAGAGCAGAATTAGTTATAACTTCAGCTCTCAAGATGTTCTAATAGAGGAGATATCTATATATCTATATATCTATATGTATTTATATACATAATTTATCTATATGGAAATATTTATATATAGATATATAAATGCACGTATATCTCTATATTCTAGATATATCTATATATGTAATATATAGATATGCACACATACATAAATTTATATATAAAATTCATTTTATTTACATTGCCTTTTCTATCAAACCTGAACATATATATATAACACAGCACAATTATATATATAATATCACTGATCGGTCACCACAGTCAAGAGCTTTAAAACCTATTATTGTTATAAATTGTATGGCCATGCACACACTTGCAGTTTATATATGCATGCATATATATATATACACACACACACAAACACACATACATATATATGTTGGAAATATTGTTTATTTTTTCACACTTAAATGTAAGTCTGATGATGACTTTGATCATTGATAGGAACTTTTGGTCAACCCTTCCCATGTTCAATTCCTAAACATTTCTGTGTTCACAGTAGATGAAACATGGCTTGCATTATAAGTGGACTTCTTAATGCGTAAATGCATTTTACTAATGAGTTCCCGGAACATGCTAATGATATTTTGTTCTGGATCATTTCCAAAGTGGTTGCAAGCAAACAAGCTCATTTAAGAGAAAGAGAGAAAGAGAGAGTTTAGAGGCAGGCATTTATTCAATGACTGTTAACTAAAAACATTTGCACATAAATGTGATTACTTGAGAAATTGCATCACTGTCTGATTGACTGACATTGGAAATTTAAAATAGACTCCCTTGAAGTACAAAGCTTTACCACAAATCACAAGAATCATTAATTACTCTACATAGGGTCTTGGGAGTTGCCTATTGTAAAATCTGCAGCCTTTTTGTTCATGAAGCTTAAACTAGAAGAGCAGAGTCCCAGAAAACAACTAGAAGATGGAGTTTTGTTAATTAAAACAATATGTAAACAGAAAGTCTGAAAGAATGCCAAGGGTCTACCGTTTGTTGATGAGGTATGATTTCTCTACAACAGCAGCATATGGAGATCACGTAACTGTGATATATTTGATCCAAGTGGATTAAAATACTAGTCTGGCATTTGAAATAACTTCTGAAAAATATAGTTACTATACTTTCATCACAATTTTCAAGAAATAGAATTGATATCTACCACAGTTTATTTTATTTTATTATTTTATTTTAGAGTTATTTGAACATGTTCAATGTGAATCAGATTAATCTAAATGACATAAAAATTTGAAGAACACATGAACAAGCTCTTTTTTGGCCCTCAAAATTTTACATCTTTCTTTCTCTCTTAATATACATTTTCATTGCTCAATCCTTAATTTAATTTTTTACTTTATTTATTTTTTAAATTGACAGATAAACTTATAGTCTTTGTTGTGTAAGATATGATATTTTGAAGTATATATACACGTTGGAATGAGTGAATCTAGCCAATTACCTTATGCATTACCTTACATGGTCCATCACAGAGTTTAACATCTGTTTTGGTTTTGTTTGCTGTATTTTCCTATTTATGTCTGTATTCTTTTTTTTTTTGGATTTAAAAAAAAAAAGCAGCATTGTGGTTAGGGTACTGCCTTTTGGGTTCAAATACCTGATGTATTGATTAATAAGTGAGCTCTAGGGCCTCAGTTTCCTTATCTATAAACTGGAGATGGTAATAGTAACTAATTTACAGTAAGGTGGGGTGTGAGTTAATATTGCAATGTATTTTGTGCAGTGGCAGGCACATCGTCAGTGTGTGGTAAATATTAGTGGTGTCATCCACCATAATAGAAGCAACTAACAAATTGAATATCTGATACATGAATAAATCACTTTTCACCTAATAAATAACTTTGATGCTATTAAAATAACAACCAAGAAAATAATATCCTCTTCATAAATTGAAGAAAGGAATCTAAACAACCTGGGCAGATTTTAATAATTTGTGCTATAGGCATATTTGATTATTCTTTATTTGGAAAGACTTCATGCTATTCATGTTCTAAGGCTTTGATGGGGAAATTAATAAGGTCCTGGACGTTGGAAAACATTGTTTCCAGTCATGGTGAGTTCGATAGAAAGGGTTATTTTGAGAAAATCTAAGTTGGCAAATAAACCTTTAGTCATTGTATTCTATATCTAAAAGAGGGGGGATTAGGGAGAGAAAGAAGAAGAGAGGAAGATAAAGAGAAAAAGAGACGAAGTGAGACAGAAATATGAGTGAATAGATTTAAAGAAAGCAGAGAGTTGCAGGAATCAGAATAATCCAGAGTTTATCAGTTTATGCTGACACATTTTCCTGGCAAAGGCCCTGACTGTAGGCAGAGTCACATGACCAGGAGGCTGTGTGTGTCTGCTTAAGAGCCCGTGAAGCTCTTTGGCTCCAAACTAGCATGTGTACCATGTGACGCTGGGGTTGCCATGGTAAGTACATAGTGTGCAACTGATGCTTTTTTCCTGATATGCTGCTCCATCATAGATGCACCAGAATTCAAATTAATACTAAAAAGAAAATCACTGCAAGAAGCAGCTTTATGGAGCTTTGGTTAAATATTCAGCACGTATGCATGGGCTCACCCTAGATTCTGCAAACATGTGCTATATCCATAATTTTTCCTCAAATGTAATTTATCTTAAAATAGTCCATGGATTATCAGCATACAATTAAATAAATATATTAACCACAGTTTTATTGTTTTCTCTTTTGCTATGCTAAGGTTTATATTATAGTGAGATTTTTTTAGCTACCTGAATATTATTAATTTCAAAAGGAAATGATTTTTCTTTGTTCTTCAAAATATGCCAGTGCAAAATGCCAGAGACATTGCAAAGAATTCCTGGTATGCTGAACTTTGGGAAAATCTGAAGACATTAAATTACGAATGTGATGTGAAAGCTGTCCCAAGCACCAGTTCATGACTTTGGAAACTTTAAAGTGCTCAGAAGGCCCTCTTCTTTCTCCATAGTGTCACTATGCAAAATGCAAGCTTAGCATTTGAACTGTGAATTTGGAATCCTGCTGCGGTTTCTTCTGTGGTCTGCCAGATTTAATTCATATAAAAGAAACTGATGGGCAGGTCATTACTTGTCCCTAAATCCCCCCTCCTCACCCCCACCAAACAATGCATTATTTCCTATTCTCTCTTTTATTTTTCGTAACTGTTCTCTGGAGTCAGATATATCTGAGCTTTACCCTAATTCTACCACTGGCTAATAATATGATCTTGGAAAATTTCTTAAAGTCTCTAACACTCAGCTTAAATAAAACAAATGACAGAATCTGCCTCATGGAAATATTATCTGAATTAAATGGATATAACATGTAAAGAATTTATAGAATGTGCTACATAATAAGCACTGAACCAATGTCATTGCTATTATGATCTCTTTATAGTTACTTACATTTTTCTCTCTTACATTATGCAAATTTTTAAAAACTAGCTGTCCTAGAACTTTAAAAATTTCCTGAAATGTTCCTGAAGTTTTACTGTGCATATGGATCAATAATCCAAAGAACTCAACCACAAATGCAATTCTAAAGCCCAGTTTCCTGATGCTTTCCCAAGAATCACATGTTGGGAAGGCCAAAATACATTGAAATGTCTTCCAAAGAATTGGCCTAGGCGGTGACAATTAGGTCAACAAAATGAATGGATAGCATAGCAGGTTTTCAAAAGCTGTGAACTGCAGGCCAAATCCGGCCTGTCACCTGTCTTTGTAAATAAAGTTTATTGAAACATTGCCACATTCATTCATTTAAGTATATTTGAGGGCGATTTCACGCTACAACAGCAGAACTGGGTAGTTGCAACAGAGACCTTATGGTACAAAAAGCCCATAATAATCGAATGATTACTATCTGAAAATATTTGCTGACCTATGGACTAGAGCGTACCCAAGTAGCAAAACAGAAAATGGGAGGAGGTTTTTAAAGAGCAGAGCTGCCAAATGATATTCAGAACTCAAGTTTCAAGTAATCATTCCAGGTTTCCCTTCAATTCCTGTATTGAAAAAGTACTCACAGGCCAGTAAGGAAGAAAGGGCAATAATCAACCATGGCTGGGACAAGAATGAAGACTGTAAAGTATAAATGACAATAAACTTCATTGATTCTTCTAATGCTTTCCTACTAGGTCAGCCCAGGAACCTGCTCTCTTGTGCAAAGTTCAGGTATCCTTCAAAGACTGAAGGAGGAAAAATCAACACCTTTTACGTACCCATCAGATCCCTCAAATCCAGAAAGGTTACCTTGATCTGCAGAATAATGAGCTTAACCAGAGAGGGGGGTTGAGAGAGGAAAGCCTGGGTTGGCTGGTATGGGGTTTATACATGAAAAGGAGAGTCATTGTGTTGCTTTTTTTTTTTTGTTGGGAATAAAATGTTCCTTTGGCTATTCTTCGAAAGACACCAGCAAAGATCTGAATCACTTTACACATCTTCCAGGTCATTAGATTCTCATTTGTTCAAAAGGGATTCTATGCCAGAGTCTGGCCATTATTGGCTCACTTTTAATTTTATGCATGGAAAGAAAATGATTAGAGAAGGTGCATTAAACTCAGAATAGGATTATGTAGGTTATGTAAAGAATGCTAGTAGACCGAATAAAAGATAACAAGCAATAATGCCTGTGAAGACCAGAAGTTTCAGTGAGATACTACAGGGACTTGGACACGGAAGGAGACACACAAGTGGAGAATGATGTAAAGGATGCAGGTGTGAGCAGAGGCTGAACTTGCGGGAGGACCACACATTCTCTACGTCTGGAGAGCAGTGACCCGTCTAGCAATACTGATGATACATTTAGCCCTCACTGCAATCTGTCAAGATGGACATTAGGATTGTGATTTTCACAAATGAGGAAACTGTGATATTACAAGGATAAATGTATTTGACTAAAATTACACAGTTTGATGAAGTGCCATTATTGGTGTCTCAGTATCACATTAAGAAAATTGTCCCTTTTGTGGACAATCTCCGGGTTGTTCAATTCTAGGTGGTGACTATTTGGGGTAAGATTGAATATTTAGCCAATTCCTAACATTTCTCTATAGATGTTTGGAGTTATGTGGAGAAACCTTTAGAATGACAGGCAGCTTTTCTGCTCAGAGCTCCTTAGGAGATTTTTAAACTTTTCACTTCTCTTACACAAAGATTCTAGGTTTGATTGCCCAACTGATTTCTACTTCCAACAAAAATCGAAACTAAACAGAATAATTTTGGTTGGAATTAGTGTTATTTCTCTTTTTAATTTAGGGATGACTTGTTACTGACCACAGATAACCCACTTTTCCTGCTTGGATGACATTACATATTAATCCAAACCCGAGAAAAATTGTAAAATAGGGGATTAGTGACAAGCTCAGGGCCACTCTTTTTATTTCACAGTCTCCTTTCTGCTTCTATTTTCCCTTAAAATTGCAGTGCTCTCTCACTTGTTATGAAGACTGGGTCTAATAAAATCAGTCACAGTAAGGAAGAAGTGACTAATAATCATCAAACTATACTAATATGTTATCTCTTCACTTGTCTTATTAAAAGTGAACAAATATGCAAGCCAAAAGAATTGTTTCATAATTTTGGGATTTATGGCTTTAGGTATTTCAAGAGAGGTATTTTCTCAGGGTAAGTGTTTAGTAAGCACTTCCTCAAATTATACCACATGACTAGTTTCCTATTCATTCATGAATAAGATCTCAGGATATTAATCAATCATTGAATCAATCACTCATATATACTTATTGAGTGTCCCTTGTTCCAAGTGCAGCAGAAGAGAAAAGTGAGTTCCTGCCCTGGTGTTGTGGGTCCATTAGTGGACAAGAGTTCACACTGCCTTAGCACTAGTCATGGATTCTCTTTTTTTTTTTCCCCATTTATTTATTTTATTGCATTTTAGGTTTTGGGGTACATGTGAAGAACATGCAAAATTGTTGCATAGGAACACATGTGGCAGTGTGATTTGCTGCCTTCCTCCCCATCACCTACATCTGGCATTTCTCCCCTTGCTATCTCTCCCCAACTTCCCACCCCCCACCGTCTCTTTTATGCTTTCATTGTGTCCTAAGTCATTTATTGCTTACAACATCCTAAGCTGTAGGTACTGATAGTACATGGAGAAAACTGCAGCCCCCTGAGTCTGAGTAATTTGTCTGTACTCAACAGCTAGGAAGAATGAGAGTAAAATGTAGGTTGGAAGGAAGTCTGACTCTATAGATCACACTACTACATTATATTATAGGTTGAGATGAAAATACTAAGTAGATTTTTTTAAAAAAAGAAAAGAGAAAGAAAGAAAAGGTAAGTATAATGTAACCAATTTTCTAGGGGATGTTATAATTTTAAAATTAAATTATTTAGAATTCATTCCTGTCAAACTATGTCTTTATTTTTTTTTATCTTGATGTTTCTCACTGTAATAAATTTAAACTTGAGTGTATTCTTAACTATTCCTCTCCTCCTTCCTTTCTTTCTTTCCTTTTCTCTATCTCATACAATGACACACTAATTCTACTTTTTCACAATCCTGTCATCAAACTGAAAATAATACACCTATATAACATGTATGTCCAATTAGTACAGTTGCATTACTTAAACAAAAGAGTTTCCCTTGAAAACCTCTTCATTAATGTGCCTGCTAAAATCTATTATAATAAAACTCTTGCTGGTTGTATAAAATCCTAAAGTAATCCTAAGAACACAAACATTTATTTCTCTTTGATTATTCTCTACACAGCAGTAGTTTCCATCCTACCACAGGAAAAAAAAAAAGTGTGTTTTTAAATATATTAGATAGGCCTCTTAGAAAAGTCCATTTTCAAACAGAAACTCGACAATAGAAAGCCCTCTTTAATTTCCCCTTCACATTAAGTTTCCCATTCCAAGTGAGTGTCAAGAATTTAATTGCAGCATGAAATTAGCCAGTTATAAAATACTGTACTTGTGCCCTTGCCTTCGAAAGCAGAATGCACTAAATAATTTGCTTAATGGCCTCTAACATGAGACCTCAATTTAATAACCAGAGTGCCCTTACTTGTTGGATAAATTCCTAGTGAGATATGCTCTGTGTGTAATCCATCAAAACATCAATAGATCAAACACACACACTCTCACACACACACTCACACTCACGGAAACTAAAAGAAAAATATAAATGCTGATAGGCCGAGCTGACTAGTTTAGAACGAACCAGTCTGGAAGATGGCTGCGTCTTTTGTAGGGATGCACCTGATTCCTTCTCTCATAGCTGTGTGCACAATACTCTCAAGGACTCAGCTGTAGGAGTAGTTGTAGGAGATTATGTGGCCAGTCCACAGACATGAGTTTGCTAGACACCTTACATGTTTCTCTCTCCTTTTTTTTGAAAGCTCTATTTCTTTAAAAGAATCAATTTCTATAGTTGAGGTTGCCAAAAGGTTGGCTTCTAGCAAAGCAATGTTTCTATAATGATTACGTGTCAGTTTAGACATACCACTTTTAATATGATGGAAATGAACTCATTTTTTTTTAGACTTCAGAGAACTGCAAAGATTTCTTTTCATGATTACTTCTAACTAGCATTTTGCAAACTTACTAATTCAGAGACTACAGAAGATAGAAACAAAATCTGGCTGTTCAGTGACCGAGCTAACATTTCTTGACCTCTACTCTCCCTTTTCACTTTTCATGTTACTTTACATCAAATTTATATCTACATAATGCTTTGGGTTTATAAGAACTAAGTCAGTGAGGGTAGTAGAAGACAATAGAATAAATATAAAATAAATTAAATTAAACAGAGGAAATTATAATTTGAGGGAATTCTGAAACCTTTACATTGACTTTTTAACTTTGTACTTTAGATGGGTAAGTATAAGTAAACGCCTTGCTAAACCAATGAATTTATGGCATTTATAGTGAAGCTATTGAAATGTAGGGACTTGATACAAATAACACTAGATTAGAACTCTGGGACTTTATGTTTCAAAAGCCAATATTCAAAATTTTTTTAATTTCTATGTTAATTTATGAGTTAAGTAAAATGGATGACTCTTTCTATAGTACTTAGAAGTGGTGTGCTGTATTATTTATGAGGCTACTTGCTTTGCTCAGAGATGATAATTAGGGTTCAAGTAAAACAAATTGAAGCTGGAGAATATTGAAAGTATGCAGATGAGATAGATTTATTTGATGTACTTATACCTCAGAAGAAAAATAATTTGATAAAAACTTTAATTTTAATTAGTTCATTGTCCTGCTATCACATTTAATACAAAAACCACATTTTCTTCATTCACTTTTTAAAATCTATCTTAATGAATTTGAAAGAGTTGAGAGAGACTCTCTTTACCCCAAAGTTCAGATATGAGTGTAAACAAAATAAAATAAAATGTCATCATTGAGATATTCAGGCGCAATCATAAATGCATGATACTGCATTTCATCAAGTATCTTGGGGACTGTGTCGTCAACATGAGGAATAAAGTATCCCCAAATCTTTATTATAGAAAATTTTATAAAAAGATCATCCATTTCCATCATCGATCATACCTTCACGATGTGCGTATTTAAAAGGTGAGGCTTTTATTAACTAAATCGACTTCTCAAGGAATTGAAACTAGTGAATTTATCTATTAGGTACTATGTCTTGTCTGCCAGAATATGTTGCATTCTTATCAGCAACTAACAAGAACTGCTAGTTGGCACATGGAGATAGTTTCATTGTGCTCTATCAGGCTGATCATTATGAGTCTGTCACTAAAATAGGGTTTTATCTGTGTGACTGAGGTAACATAACATGCATGCATTATTAAAGCACATCATTAAAAAATAAACATGCATACACTTGTCTTGGCGAACACCAGGCCACAATAGGAGAGATTTGTTTATTCCACCACACGTTCACCGAGGCCATTTCATTTTGTTCCCAGGTTATAGTTCCTGCAATAGTTAATACACACCATCAAGCCTGAATTGAACTCTTCATTCAATTCTGGGGTGACAGAGGTCACGCTGTTTTCATGTTAACTAAATCATAGTCTGTCTCAAACTAAGACGGTCAGCTGTGTTAAATTAAAGATAGAGGTTCTTTGCTGAAGGAAGCTTACACAGAAGGTTATGTTGACACCTTTAAACTGAATTTCTTTTAGAATTCTAAGTCACACTGAAATGGAATGGCTTGGACAGATAGGGTCACTGCATTAATAACAAACCCACCAGCAGCATAGCATTCCTTCCTAAAACCCAATACTATCCTAATCTTTTATTTCTCTTCTTTAATACAATCATATAACTGCACAGGCTTAGTGTTTTCACCTCATTTAAAAATGCTTTCTTACATCTCTCCTTGGAGAGTTCTAATCTTGTAAGAAGTGATAGAAAACTTTCCCTTCCAGTATAGGCCTGGAAACAAGTGCTTTTATTTTCTGGTCCTGTGTGAAACTGACTGACTTCTTTAGAAAACTCATGTGGTGTCAACTCAAACCAGAGTTCACAAAGCCATATTTTATTGTGCCTTTTAATAACATCGGTTTATAATAATGAAAGCTTCTGATCGCTAGCCATTGGGAAGGAAACTAGAATGATTCATGAATAGAAGACAGACTAAGATGCTGTCATTAAAATATTCATGGAAGTGTTCTGTTATTTTGTTTCCTTTTCTCCTTTATTCACCTTGTCTTGTGCCTGAGAGTTTCCACCTGAAGGATCTCTCTACACTACACTAATACGCTCATCTGACTTTGCAAGTTTTGTATTGACTATACTTTTTGTCCAGTTGTATTTTTAGCTGACACTCTTGGCAACGGTGTGTAGTTGAATTACTTCCTGCCAGTTTTTTTTAATAGATTGGTTCACAGTGTCCTTGCCTATTGCTTATCTCTCCAGTTATCTGTCCTTTTTTTCTGTTGCTGGTGGTGTTCATTCAGACAGACACATTCTTCCCTTTTACCTTTTTAGTCCGGTGTAACCCTGTGAAAAAAATTTGTCATGAGTTAGGGGAAATTCCTCAGGGTATGTATTATTGGTATTGTGATTTGAGTGGCAGCCGACTGACACTTAGAGAACAATTTATCTACCTGAATTGGACTAGACATCACTAATGCACATGGCAGATTGATTGTACAGCTTCAGTGGACGTGTTCCTTATTAATGAGATTCAGCATGATTTGCTAAAAAGCCTTTTACTGGGTAGTCATTTTCCTTCCCCCTTTCCCATCTCTCCTTATCCCATTTAATCTGTTGAACTGTGTACCATGTTTTGAAAATGTGTTTCTCTCTTCTACTTTTATTTGAAAAAACCCAGACATTTTAAATAATTGCTGGCAAACTGAACAGCACAAACACAAAATAAAATAAATATTGGCGTTGAAATGGATTATAAAAGACAGGAACCCAGAAAAAGAATTAAAATCTTAAAAAGTTATTTAAAAGAAATAAATGTAAAATGATGTGGAAAAGAAGAAGACGAGAACAACCCAAGAATAACATTTGACATTTGAAAGAACTGATTTCTGGAAATGAATGTATTTGTACTGATCGAGGTTGTAAAGCATAAAACATGCTATTTGTATTAATTTGCTGAGAGCTGCTAGTTGCTGAGGTTTTGAGACTTCAAATAGGGCCCAGCTAAAATCTAGAGAAAAGCCACAAGCTACATATCCCTTAACCCTTTCCTTCATTGTCCAGAGGCCACTAGGCAAGAGCAAATACTTTATGTTAGTTTTGAGTTTTTTCAAAAACACCAGAAGGTGACATAAGGATGAACAATTTTAGATTCTAGTCTCACCCTGAACAAATATTTCCTCCTATGTAATTTCTAACCTGGTATAGGAGGAGGCTAAAAATGGAAGCCATTTCTCAGTTCCTGAGAGAAGCGTCTTCATGTGCTCTGATCACTATAGATATTTTCCCATTATCTTTATTTTAAATTTCCCCATTATTGTTTATTTTTTGTAAATCACAAAATGTCATCTGTCCCCTAAGTAAAATAAAATACCAGTTTCTGAAAGAATAATGCTCCCTTAAAAATAACCTAGAAAACAATTTGCTTGACAAATAATTTTCAATCTTGTTTTGTCACTCATCTCAAAACCAAATACTATTTACATTGTATATACTAACGGGCATCTAAATGATTTTTAAAATTATATGTGTCAATCTGATAACAAGCATCTTAGGTGGCTAAGAAGCCTTCTCAGGTGTGGTGACTCATGCTTATAATCCTAAGAGTTTGGAAGCCTGAGAGGGAGGACTGCTCGAGCCTGGGACTTCAAGGCCAGCCTGGGTAACATAGTGAGATCTCATCTCTACCATTAGCTGGGCATAGTGGTGTGTGACTGTGGTCCTAGCTACTTAGAAGGCTGAAGTGGGAGAATCCCTTGAACCTGGGAGGTTGAGGCTGCAATGAGCCATGATTGCCCCAGTGCAGTCCAGCCTGGGCAACAGAGGGAGACCCTGTAAGAAAAAGAGAAAGGAAAGGAAAAGAAAGGAAAGGAAAGGAAAGGAAAGGAAAGGAAAGGAAAGGAAAGGAAAGGAAAGGAAAGGAAAGGAAAGGAAAGGAAAGGAAGGGAAAGAAAGAAAGAAAGACAGGAACCCAGAAAAAGAATTAAAATCTTAAAAAGTTATTTAAAAGAAATAAATGTAAAATGATGCGGAAAAGAAGAAGAAAACAATCCAAGAATAACATTTGACATTTGAAAGAACTGAACTGATTTCCGGAAATCAGAAAGAAAGAGAGAAAGAAAGAAAGCTGGAAGAAAGAAAGAAAAGGGAAGGAAGGAAGGAGGGAGGGAGGGAGGGAAGGAAGGAAGGAAAAAAAGAAAGAAAAAGAAAGAAGGAAAGAAAGAAAGAAAGAAAAGAAAGAATCCCTCTAGAAAAATGTCCTAATAGCTCAAGTTTCTCCATGCCATTCTGATGCTCTCTGTAAAAGAGCCGAATTTGTCGGAGATACAATGACTGCATCAAGTACTATAGGAAAAAAGAGATACAAAAATTAGCTGGGCGTGGTGGCATGCACGTGTGATCCCAGCTACTCCGGAGACAATCAGTCTGGGTGCCAGGGTGACAGAGTGAGACTGTCTCAAAAGAAGAAAAAGTAAAAAGAACTCTTCTTTCCCTGGGCAAAGGGCAGCTGTAGGTTACTGTTGGGCCTGCTTCCCCCACCATCCTCAAATAATATGAAGCTGAAACCTGGCAGGAGCATTTACCCTGTGATGTTGAAAATACATTGCTCTTCAGAAGAAAAATAGAACTCCAAGGAATTTTTAAAAATTATTTTAGGTTTAAAGTTCTTGTAGAGGTAAAGTAGGCATTTTATCTTCATAATCCATTGTTTCTTTCCCTCTTTAACTGTAGCCTAAATGTACAGTACAGCAGTTTCACCAAAACATTTCTATTAATAGAGTAAAAATATAGCAGCTCATGTGCCAAGAAAGAAAATTTTCAGGGTAATTCCCTGAAAATATCTGGAAATTCATTAGTGAATTGTATTTAAAATATCACATGCTATGCCAGCTTATTTAGTATTCCCTTGGAGAAGCCATCGTCAGTGCACTGAGTGGGTTCAACACAATCTGATTTGACAAATGTTTAATAACCTACTATGCACAAGAGACAGCTTCTCCACTCTTGGAAGCCAGTTTAATAATTAAGACTAAACCTACCAATTATTGCATCCTTTTGAATCTATTCATCTGCCAAAATTATTCTCGTGTAATTTTAACTATTTCAGGAGGAAGAACAAAACTATGTGTACATTGATAAGATAAAACAAAATGATAAAGTAGAAAATTCACAGTTGGGGGCTGGGTACATGTGTCATTTGCAAATGCCCAAAGCAAACAATCTTTCCCTGTACATGAACCATATGATGTTATTAAAATAGCCACATGAAGTGGTAAAGATGAAGGTAAAAATTGTGACAGTAAAAATAATAATAGTAATATGAATACTAATACGGTAATAGAAGCTACCAATTCTATAATATGATGGCTACTCCTAGTTATGCCACATGTTATGTCTTTTCTTTCTTTTAACAACTCAACAAAATGAAGATTGTGATTTCCAATTAAAAGGAATAAACAACTTTAAGAGTTAAGGAACCCATTATAAATCTCACTAAAGCTAGCAAGTTGAAAAATACTGATCCCATCTTGTATGGAGGCACAAGGAATTTCCTACTACGATGTTCCTCTTCACCCACATACACAGTATCACCCCAGGTTTCATTCTTACAATGAGGTAATAACCTACAGATTTATGAAATACTCAAGAACAGAAAACATGCCCAATGTGCACCAACTAATTATGCCTCCATCACTGCAAAAATGCCTTCAGTGAACATTACCAGTGCTAATAACTGAATCTCCTCATTATCAGGGCATTTTTCCTTTTGGAAAATATCAAGTATTCTATAGGCCTACATCTGCCTTTTATCTTCCTTCTCAGATGATAGGATTTGTGACTGCCATCTCTGCTCTGAACTAGAAAGCAGCTGAATGTGTGGATCATATAGCTCTTAGAATCAGTATCACCAACTGCATTTCACTAACTGCACAAAAGGCAGAGACCTCTAGGCAATTGTTCATTTGCTCTAGTTGATCTGGGTGCTTGCCCTCCATTTGCTATTTAACGACTGTAAAGTTTCAGTTTTGCAAGATGAATAAATTCTAGAGATCTGTACAACACTGTGCCTATAGTTAACAATACTGTGTTATACACTTAAAAATTTGTTAGGAGAATAGATCTCATTGTGATGTTATTACACATATGTAATAAAAAATATTTCCTGAAACTTAAATGTGTGTATGTATATAGTTTTTAGAGTTTTATAAAAGTGTTTTAAAATTTTAGACTTTTCTAAATGTATATAAGAAGTTTGATAAAAGTATAACATTTATGTAAAATTTTTAACCTCACACCTACAAATGATCAAAAATGAAACATGAAATTCTAGCAAATATCAACAAATCATTGAAATCCTAATACACATCTCAAACATACTATGTCTAAAACTTTTCTCATCCAAACTGCTTCTTCTGCCATCTTCCCCATCTCAGTTAATGGGAAATGCCATCCTTTTAGCTTGCCCTTACACCTCCCATCAATCTGTTACTAAAGCCTGTCAATTCTACCCTCAGCATGCAACTCCGATTCTACCACGTCTCACCTCCTCCAGGGCTGCTGCTCTGGTCCCAGTCCCAATCTTCCCTCATCTCGATTGCTTTTACAGACTCCTGACTGGTCTCCATACCCTGCCCTTACTGAGGCGAGGCCTATCTCATCCCAGTTTTACCCGGAGCTAAGCCAGCGTCTTGACAGTAACCTCCATGTCCTTACAAGATTGGCATGATCTTCTAACCTTCTCCACCTCACCTTCTCTGCCCTGTTCAAGCCACAGTGATGTCCTTCAGGGACCTCCTATGTGCCAGGAATGCTCCCCACTACAACCTCTTCTCTCCGCATTAATTCTTCCTAGAAATCTGTTGTTCCTGAGATCTGCATGGCTTCTTTCCTCACTTATTATTTCAGGTCTTTAAGCAAATGTCACATCCTCAGTGAGTCTTTCCCTGAGCTTATTTTAAATTACACTCTCCCCATGCCCCTGACCCCCAATTCTCTAGTTCAGTTTTTTTTTTTCCACAGAATTTATTCCAATTGCATTTACTCTGTATTTACTTGTTTCTTTTTTGTCTGCTTCCTTCACCTCCCACCCCCCCTACCAGATTACAACTTCTATGAGGACAAGCATGTTTTACTATTTTGTTCACCATTTAATTTCAAGCACCTAAAGCAAGACTGACACATAAGAGATGCCCAATATATACTTAATGAAAAATTTCATATAAAAACAAAATAGCTATGCGATACCTATAAACATCAGCGTAATAGAAAATTAAGAAGTATCCTTGGTAACAGCCCTCTTCATTCTTTGCTGAAGCACTTCATTTCTTATTCAAACATCAGGATATTCTGAGTAGCATACTTATCCCCAAATCAGAGACGAAAATGCAATTTACTAATTAAAATAATGGATTTTAAATAGTTGCCTTTTTTTAAATTTTTTAAACACCTTCCTTGTACATCTTATTGAAATTGTTTTTCTTTTTTTTTTTAAATAAAAGTGATCTTTTTTCTGCTTCCTAGCAGGCTAGCTATATTAATATTCCAGTATGGACATGAATATCCCATTGTGTATTTCCAAATATGAATATTATTGAGAATAACTTTTAACTAGAGGCATGTGTTTCAAGCAGAGATTCATTTTGAGGGGGGGACTTGGTTTTCCTTTTATCAATTCATGATTAAAATTAATTTTAAGGTAACGCATACATGTATAATGAAGACATTTTCTTTAGGCTACCTCAAAGTTAGACAGATGCCTTGAAGCAATTTTATTAGCATACTCAGGCTCTATTTTAGCAGTTTCATTTGTTACATTAGACATATTCTCCAGAAGAAATTGCATTTTTAGTAGTTAAAAAAGTCCCCTGACTCATAGTCTTGCTCCATAATAATTTCTTTTTCTTAAACGTTGTTTTGAAACGTTATACAAAGGCCATCTTTACTTAAAGACAGAGAATATCCTCCAATAGCTTGAAGAATATAAAAAAACAGCCCTCAACAGAAAACTGTTGCCACTCAGTCTATCACCATCTCTCCATATTTAACATTACTTTTCAAAGAAAGATTACCTTAAATTTTCCAACAGGCTTCTGTTTAATCATTCAATTTGCCATGGTGTTGGATGTTTGGAAGGTCCACTTTTCAGTGCAATTTCCTCTGTCAGAAGAGCTTAATTCTCACGCTGACTGAGTAGATCACGTGGGGCTCTGCTCTGAAAAGCCCCTCCTCTTGCCAACATCTGTCTATTTATTTCAGATATAGAACAGATACTGAGCTTCTTAAAATGTAAAATCAGTGCTAGAGGTCTAGGATATAATTAAAGTCAAAACAAACGAAAGTATAAATAGCTCTTGAAAGGTATATGAGAAGACTAGAGGAGCCTCACCCTAACCTTTAAAAGACCTTTTTTTTATGTTGCTTCTAATCTGTCCTGGCAGGTGACTAGATGAAAAACCCAGGATCATCTGTGTTACAAACATAAGTAAATTGTAAATTTATAAATTCTCAAGTTTGTATTAAGCATCTTGGAACCCTTGAAGGCTCTAACTGAAAATACTAGGCTAGCAAGGCAGACGCCATTTTGACTTGTATAAAGGGACTCCTTAGATTAACTTTCTCCATGAGCAATGGAAAAAATAGATGGAACACCTATCATAAGTTAATTCATTTAGAATCAGCCTTGTAGATTGAACTTCTGGCTCAATAAATACGTATTTTGGTCTAATCGTATGGTTTGAGGAATAAAAACCTTGCCAGTGTATTTTATTTTTTAACCAGAATTACTCCCATATCTGAATATCTTGTTTAGCTTTGAAGAAAAAAATCTGGATGCATGATTTTAACATAAAAACAAGCAAAGCAGCTTGTGGTCCCCAGAAATGATTAATAGAAAAGTGATTAGAATTAATCACAAACATAAGAGGAAGCTGAAATTAGAGAGCGTTATTAGGATACTGGCTGCTGTTTAATCTCACCCCTTATCAACACATTAACCTTGTTTTCTCTGCCTGAGCACTAAGTCCTACAGCAAAATTAGGTCAGAAATTCACATCAGATCAGATCAGCTGATTCATTCCAGCAAGACCCTGACATGCTGCAGATTTCAGTTTAATTCTAGATAGGAGGATGGCTGAGGGCTTTTTGGTTTTGTTTTGCTTTGTTTTCATATGTTGCTGAAAGCCTAGGCTAGTTGTAGAGTATTTCTGTGCTACCTGTAGAGTATTCCTAAATAATCTAAGGCAAGCTGGTAGAGTATTTCTTAAAGCCGACAATGGGTTTCCAAATCTTTGTTTAACCATGTTCACTTCACCTGTGTAACGGAGCTTACACACTCCTTTTCATGTACAAATAGGATATTTTGTTTATCTACATGCCTCCAATTAAAACAAACCTAATAATATTAGCTAACCCTGAGAAAAATAGCTATTCATGCTATACTGAGCAGATATATCATTCACAAAAATATACTTCAATAGATGCTATTTCCATAAAGTCTACTGCCACAAATCATGGGTATGATCCAGAAGGCATTACTATCTAAAGAGGATTTATGCCACTGTTAACATTTCTGTAATAAAAGCTCTATGTGTAATTATGTCTTTAGGTAAAGCAGTCATTCAAAATATTAACCAATTCAAAACTTGGATATAATCATTTGCTTTCTGAGTAGCAATATGTTAGTAAAGGAAAAACAAATATTTTCTCTACTTTTATTTTTGCTTTATTTTTCTTCATGTTCCAAAGGATGGACTTCAGTGGTTCTTTGATTCTTTTTTTTTTTTTTTTTGGTTCTTTGGTTTTTTTTGCGTAACATAAATACTGAATCTTTCAAATACAGATAGCTTTCAAGTATATATATACTAATATGCAATTGCATGTAGTTTTTAAAGGAGCTGTAAGTAATCTAATTCCATTTCTGACTGCCACTTTTAAAGAGGAAATATAACCTCATATAGATCCCTTGAGGGCATCCACAGGGAACAGAGACATTCCTAATCAGCCTAAGTAGTCCTTTGTGTCAGAACCACTTTGCTGAAGTCTAGAGCTGTCTTCCAGATTCACAATGTTTAGGAAAACTTAACTTACGTAGCATTTGAAAAAAAAAAAAAATCCTACCCTTTTCTATGCTCAAAAAACATGTACTAGGAATAGATTTTCTTGTTGCTTTCAATTTAAAGGATTTTTCCCATATTGTTTTTAAAATACTATAGCTAATAGCAAAATGAGACAGTGCAGGGACTAGTTCCAGAATTCAGAAAGAAAACTTTGCTTGAAGGGAGTTTTTGTGCATTTGATGTATCAGATGATCTTTGAATTGCCTGTACTTCTCAGTGAATATCATCACTTGATGGCCAAAACTTGGTGGTCTGTAAATAGTCAACCTCAAAGGAGAGCCTTATGTTCACAGGTACACCCAGATACTGCCTTAAGGGATATTTGCGCCTGGACTCTGTTCTCATTGGTCACTTGCCTTCTTCTCATTGGCTGGTTCCTGAGCTTGTCAATGGTTCAATACATGACTATCGTTCCTGTTCCTTACCTTTTCACTCACTCACATGATAAACTGGGATTTTGCAATCCAGCTCAAGGGAACTCATTTATGTGAAGCTGTAGGTTTTGTATGTTTATTTTCTTACAGGTTTTTCAACTCATTTCTGTGAAGCTATAGGTTTTGTGTGTTTGCTTTTTTATAGGTTTTTCATAAAAAAGTAAATCTCATTTAACAGTGCCTGCACAAAACCATTAGGATTTAAAATATCAGAAAGATGAGCTACTAAAATATTTTTTCAATCTCCATTAAGTTGTTTCCTTTAAGTCTTTTTCTCTCTCTCACCAAATGTTATTTGAAGCTGTTACAAAAAACACTAACAACATCACTTTTTATTTATTTGATATTTTTCACCCAGCCAGACTTTTGAGTAAAATCCCATTTGAGAAAAGGAAGTGAAGGTACAAGACAGTTAATAGTGACAATGTGCTCAAGTTAGTTTAAAAATAAGGAATTGGGCTCAGAAAGCCTAAGTGACTTAGAACACTGAGAAAGTGATGAGGATATTCTTTTTCTTAGAGCTCAGTGTTTTAAGCTTTCCAGCTTCAGCACAAAAGGCATTTCAGCACATATGTGATCCAGAAGGTCAATCATATGAAATCCTATTTCCATTTTTTAAGCAATCCTTGGCAGTCTGCACGTTTCTGAAATTGCAACTGGCATATTTCACAGAGAATTATCATCAATGCCTTTTCAAGGTCAAACGTGCCCCATCTTTAGATTTTTCAGCATGTATATTCTATATGCTAAATCATAGTATATTTTTAAAAGGCGTCCAGCAGATATGTCATATAATTGTAATTACTTAGACTATGTTTATTAATGCCAAATTGAATTCTCTCTACTCAACGTAAATTGCATATTAAAAATATAAAAATATGTGTTAGATTTAGATATTGGTCTTCTGTATCTTTCATCACCCTGGAATCTGAAAATGTCAGTATGGATAGGATCTTGCTATGGACTTTCTCAAAATATTGAAAATATTTTTTTTATTAAGAAAGTGGCAGCAATTCCAAAACTGTAGTTTGAGGAGAGAATAAAAGACTGTTATTATTTTTCAATTATCAGAACTCCAAGATACCCAGTCACCATATGAATCAAATAAAATTGAACCTGGACATGACCATGAGTGCTGAGGCTAGAACACTTGAGATTCCACAACCATCTATCATGAGGAGGCTTAAGGCTTTAGCTTCCTTCTCCTGTCCTATCATCATTTGTTTGGCCTGTTCCACTTTTCTCTCTCCAACTTCCTCCCTTACCTATCCAGATACTACCCCTGTCCTCACAGTGTACATGGGTCCTGATTTTGGAAAAGAAAGACACCAGAGAAATCTCAACAACCAGAAAACTTTACTAGTATTATGTCCCTTCCAAAGATACTTATATTTTAAATGAAAATTCTAGAAAAATATGTTGGAGAGGGGGAATAGGAAAGAAAGGAAAGTTCTGGATAGTAAGACACACTACATTTTTCAAATCCTGGCGCATGTGCTGACTGTGAGGACAGTAAAAAATAGTGTTTGGGATATGATTGACCTCGCCAGGCTTGGGGCATGCCTCACAAATGACTGCCTCCCGTATGTGCACCTGGTCAGTGTTCCTGCTGCCATCTGAGTCTCTACCTGTGGTTATCTTTGAGGTGAGGTCTGAGTGTGTTCTGATCGGGTAATTCTTCTTTGCTTCCGCGGTGTAGGCATGGAACAGGCTTCCACCTTGGTTTACTTTTCTAGCCTGCTATTTTTGACTAGATCTTGTCCTAGGCTCAAGGCTCTAGCTCTTCTCCACTCAGCAACTATTAACTATACTGGTTTTTGGAGAAACAGGGAGAAAGGACTGTTATTTAATTCCACCCTTCAGTTTCTTTTTCTACTAGTTATTCTCAACTGCTCTAATGATTTTTCACAAGTTTTACCTCCATAATTTGCCTTCTGATTTAAATCTACGTATTGACTTTAAAGAACCAGGTTTGGGGGCTTTTCATGCAAGTTTTTAGTCTTTCATTCATTCATTATATATCCATCCACATACCGTGGTATATGTCCTCTTATGAGGGCTGAGCAGTCTGTGATCCATCTAAAATGTCCTAGGTGCCTCCCTTCCTACCTGCTCAAAGGCACTTTAACAGTAATGTTTCCCTTCCTCTAAGTCATCAGTATTTCTCCTTCTACAGAAATCACTCACATCCGCATTTTAAATATGCTAATGTTCTCCCTTCTTACAGGAACAAAATTAAAAAAAAAAAAAGCTGCCACAGATGCCACTTGCTCCTCCAACTACTATATTTTTAATTTTGTAACCTCATAAATTCCCAAAATAATTGTTTATATTTTGCTTCAAATCCTTTATTTCCATTCTCTTGTGAACATAATCCCACTGGGTTTTGTTCCAAGCCCTTCAATGAAATTGCTCTTGTTAATAACACAAATGTGGTAAAAAGCAATGGTCAGTTCTCAGGTTTCAACATATTTGATGTATCAGCCAAATGTTTCTCTCTTCTTTAATCTCTTTTGACACTTCACTCTAAGGCATCATTCTCCTTTATGGTTCTCCCCTCTCACTAAATGTTCTTACTGGATTCTTCCACTGTTCCTACACATGAGCCATCAGATGCATCCAGGGAGCAATCCTGGGTTCTTTTATAATTTCTATTTAAATTTAAGTCCTAATTATCCTCATATATGCTCATGATGGTGAAATCATAGACTACAACTCTCACATTTGTACCTTCGGCTTGGAATTCTACTGTAACTTCCAGATTCTTTACTCAGCTGCCTCTCCATCAACTCCACTTGTAGTTTTAAAAGTCTTTATGAAATTGTCATACCAAAGCTGAGCTCCCGTTCCCCCATCACTTACCCTAAACTTGTTCCTCTTTTAGTTTTTGCCATTCCATTAAATGAAAACATCATTCTGCTAGCTCAGGCAGAAACAAAATAAAATAGAAAACAACAACAACAGAACAAATTTGAGAGCCACCTCTAATTAATTATTTTATCTTGATCAACTACTGCATTTCACCAATCAGAAAATTCAGATGGTGCCAATAATTTGATTATTTTACACCACCTTTACTGCTATCATCCCAGTGCAAACCAACATTATCTCTCACCAGTTAGGACACAACATAATAGATGATTTACTTCTGTCTTTTGCTCTATTCTCAAGCATGGCTAAACTCAAGTTTTATCTTCTGTTGATGGGGTGAGTGGAAGTGAATGTCTCCAGATCACCTGGGACTTCTTCAATTCAAGGTGTGATCTGAATTATCTTTACTTTTACGCTATTAACATAGTTCTGAAAAATATTGCTTTATCAGACTAGCAGGAATCAATTCAAAGATTACATAAATGGATTACTTAGACCTCACTTACTATGTAATGACAGGGTTTTGCTCTGTCTCCCTCTACCTAAATTTCTGTTCCTAAGCCCCTTGGACTTTAGACCTCTGAGGTTATGCCCTTTCTTGAACACTTGACAGTTAACCACCTAAAAATTAGCCATCTTTGTTGTCTTCATAACTATGAATCTTTAAATAGAAACCTACTGAAGCTTGTTAATGAAATTCAGAAGACAGTAGTACAGTGATTAGCGCACTTTGGGTGTTCTATAAGATCTAATGGAATAATCCAGAAAATAATTTTATTTATATGCTTACAGAAAAGGATTTATTATTGAGTGTTAATGCCAAGATTGCAAACTTCAGATTTTATATTTTTGAAGTTACTTTCAAAAACATGTAGGCCATCCTTTGTATTTTGAATTTTAGAAAACTCAGACTCATAAAACTAAAGTTAAAAGTTCACATACACAAAGAAGTCCATCAAAAATACTTCACAGAAAAAAAAATGTCCTAAGAAGGCATTTACACACCCTAGAAAGGAATCATTATACCCATTAAAATTGGTTAGAAATCAAAATAACATAGTACTCAACAACAAATTTATCAACTTTAAATATAAATACATGCAATTGTAAAATGTTATCAATTATGCAACTTTTATACCTGATAATAGAATATATTTTCATTTTAATAGTTCGGAGAAAAAAAGAGGACTCTTTTAAAACAATCTTCTACACCATTCATTTATATTTCTAGTTGTTTGCTTCCAAATAGCCTCTATCTCCATAAAGTTATTTTAAATTAAATGATTAGAGTAGTGTGATCTTACCTAACTTCTTTATAAGCATGAATATTTCATTTTAAAATAATTTTTTAAAATATAATAGCATTCAGAGATTAGATGAAAAATCTCCCAGTGAACCATCAAAATATCTTCCATATTATTATCATTCAGTTATCAAGCTAATTGATATGGATTAATTCCCTATATTCTGGATTTTGCACTTAGCAAATGAACTTTATTAAAGAAACAGGACTCCATCAGACACAGGTGTCTACCTGTACCACCAGAAGACACACACACATGCAAACTGAAAACATTGTAACATTCTTTAAAAAAAAATCAAAAGATGTGCAATCTTCTTTTGGTGTCAGCCCTCTAGGAAATTTAACCTCAATTTGGAAGGCCACCATCTGGGGCTCATCAGCTAGTAGCTGGTAACTTTCACATCCTAAAAGTAATTCTGTTTGAACAAACTTGTGTCACTTGGTTCCAAACAAGAAATTTAACAGCCATAAAATTCTGCATAGGGAGAGCACACCCTGAGGATTCTACCTGGCTTCAGAGGCTCACGTGACCCTAATTATTGATGTGTCTTGGTCATAATCTAGAAAGAAGATGAGCTCTATTTAAAGGTAAGAACTATAACCAAAGGCTATTAAAGGTGGGGATTTTCATCAAACTTGGGCTATCAAAGGGTTTGTGTGTTCCCTCTCACCTTTGCCAAGTGGGTATTGAGCATGAGTTTTTGTTACGAGGAAATTGAATTTTCCCCCATCTCGTTTGTAGCTGCATATGCACAAAACACAACAAAATAACTTTTGTTTACCGAGGATGCTGTTGGCAGGGTGGGTGGTGCTTTTGTTAGAGCTGAGGGGTCACTTTCACATGCTCTCATTAAGTCTAACTGACTCCGAAAGACCTTTCCTGACCAAGTGACAACATCACAACCTTAGCAGCACTTGCAGACTTTCTTGTATGCGCAAAACTCGAAATAATTTTATTTGTATTTACCGCTTTATTGCTTCTTCTTGTCTTCGGCGTTTTTCATTCTTCTCTTTCAAATAGGCCAAGTTAGTTTCATTTCTCAAGCGATCATTCTCTCGAGCAATGTCTGATGCATTCTGAATAACCAAGCCATCGTAGGCCTTCATCCCCATATCCTCTATGTACTGGAGAAATGTGTCCAAAGGATCTTCCTCGGGATTAGAACTCATCATCTTGGAGGATATCATGTAAAGAAGAACACTGCCTACAGGGTGAGAACACATTATACTTTTATCCAGGGTGGGGAAAAAAAAACAAGGTGCTGTTTATTATCCCTAATAACTCAAATCTCTGAAGATAGGGCAGAATCCAATTGGAGAAAATGTCTCACTAGAATAATTACAACCAGAGCATTTGAAGTAAATATTAAATAAATGTTACCCGAGTAGTAAACTGTCTCTCAAAGCAGCTACACTGGCAGGACAAAGGCCAGAGCTCTTGAACTAAAAGATGATGTGAAGGTGTAAATACTGCATGCAAAGATAAACATTTGGTTTGCATAATTATAATAATAATTTTGTTTGTCAGAAAGTGTTTTTATACAAATAAGATATGTAAGATCCAAACTTCACGTATTTTTCATTTCCAGAAAGACTTTTCTGTTCAATTTCAAATAAAACGATGTGATTATTTGGAAAGAACTTTTGTACATGTATGTGATTTTTCTTAGTTTTTAAAATTAAAATGTATGAATCTGAAGTATTTATGCAAAATATAGTAGCAGTAAAAGAAAGACATGTTTCTAATATAACTTGTCTAGGAAATAATCCTTTTTAACCTCTCATTTCTTTCCATAATGATCCTCCATAATGCCTTCCTACTGTAACTAACATATCATAGATCACTAGAACCACATTAATCCTGACCAGTCTGGTAATTCAAGCATTGACAACTGTTGTCTCATTGTTACATGAAGTTTTAAAAACTTGAGACTCCGAAAGCATGACTGAGAAACCAAAATTAAATCAAAACAAAACAAAAAAAGCATAGGACTTTCAACCAGTATATATTACCCTCAACTGTAAAGTGACAGTAGTAGTACTCCTACCTCCTGCTGATGTGAAGATTAGGAGAGGTGAAGACTGTAAATAATTTAGAATAAACAGATCAAGTATCAGTGGAACTCTTAATACTGAAATTTACATTTTAATAGTTTCTGTCATGGTTAAATGTAGAATAAAATAATTATAATAATTTAGAATAGTGTTCGGCAATAGCCAATACCTAATACTATTAGTTAACATTATCATCTAAAAGTATGGAAGGAAGACTGGCAGCAATAGTAATGTCAAATGGGTATGTGTGGATAGATGTGTAGATGGACAAATGGATGGAAGGAAGTCTTACTGTCCTAATTGCATATTCAGTGTGGTATCAGAAACTAGTATCATTGAGTCAGATTGAAAAACCAGAAGCAAAATCAATTAACAAGGGGGAAAAAAAATCTCCGTTCAAAAGTTGTCAATTCCCTTACATGTTTTACTTTCTTTAAAAGGCTTTGAAGATATTTTTAAAATATCATCCCAACTATTTGATGTAAAACTCCCAGACTTTCGCTTCTTCAATTACAAATCATTTTCATTCTGATTTTTTTACAAGTATAATCATGTTCCAAAACCTGGAACATAACTATGGAAATTTTACTTTTCATCAGACTTTATTAACGTTTCAGCTGCCAGTCAATCCATATTTGGAACCCATCCTGAATTTAAAGATTTTCTCTCCCAATTAGAGAAATTATTGAAATTGGAGTCTAGATAGATTAGAAATTAGGAATTATTGAAACTGGAGTCTAGATAAGGCTATTTATTGAGTCTTGATTTTTTTATGTTAAGTTTTAGTATGTTTTGTTCTATGTTAAGCTGTAATGGGCTAGCCAATGAAATGGCCTTTTAATTCCAACTATGTAGTGTAACTGAATTGTATTTTAATATCAGTCAATCAGATTAGATGCTTACACGATGGACATTCAGAATAGTAAATTAATGTGACAAATGATTACAATTTAGGGAAAAATACGAGAAAATGATTCTCCGAGAGCTAAAGCATTGCCATTGTCAGAAATTCACTTCTATCAAGGACTTTAGCACTAGTAGTGCCTGGATAAAAAAAGATCAGCATAACTTTACCACAATTAATTCTACCAAAGTTAGGCAAGCCAAGTCACTATTACAAGAATTCTAGAGATAATGCCTCCAGGTGGAAGATGATCATTCCTTCTTTGCCCTCTAGCAAAATTGTATATTTCCCAATTGAATAAGCCATTATTACCCATTATTACTTTTTCTTAAGTTTTCCTCCAACCAAAATGACGCCAGAGATTCTTACACAGTTTACATATTCCAAATATCAATAAGGTTATTTGTTTACCTCTGAAAGCTAATTATCTTCCTAAGTGGTCTTTCAAATTGGCTGGAGTTTAAATGATTTTTGTTCTGAGAATATGTTAAATAATAATATTACAAAGTTTTTACATTATAGAAATGTATTTCTTTTTTAAAAATTGGAGATCAAATGTTTTGAAATGAAGATCAACCGTTGCGTAAAACTTCAAAGTAATGAAAATTAAATAAATATTCATATACATGCTCCTTCCACCTAATTCTAGAAAAGTATTAAATTCCATGACCATTCATTAATCCAAGTATTTGTTGATGTATTATGAACAGGTCCTAATGAAGGCAGAATTATGTCCCTCTAGATGTCTGTATGTCAGGGTTAGAGCAAAATAAATAAATAATTGCAATTTTGTGACTAGTATTGATTCAGGTGGACTTCATAGTTGGTCACACGTGTCTTATTTTCGCTATTTTTAAGGGTGAACAAGAACCATTTTTCAACAATCATGTTTAGTCTCTGAAAATGGACACAGGCCCTATCGATGTCTAAACATCACACCTTTTTGTTTACTTGTCCGCACGTAAAAAGTATAACAGTTTGTAATATTGAGGAGGCTGTGAGGTTGCCCTGAAGGGCACAGATGAGAAGGCTGGCAGAATACTCTAAATCCCAGTGAAGGTACCTCTAGCTCTTAAGAGTTTGCACAAGTTAATTAATGTTTTTAAGTTTCAGTTTCCACATTTAAAAAAAAAAAATGGTGGTTGGAATAGACTCATGTTGTGAAGATTGAGTTAGAAATGCATAAAAGTATTCCATAAATTTAACCATAATTGTTAGCCACTAACATTACTATTAGATAGTTTCCCAATTCTTAACTGTGACTAGAATTATATTTAATAACAATATAACTCCTTGATGAATGTAATTTTACTTTGAAACAAAGGCGAGTACAATGTTTAGTGTAGTTCAATTTCCCTAATCATGTATGCGTAAATGGAGGCTGGGTTAGGAGTTAATACATTTTTCCACCAATCAAATATATATGGGCAGCCCCATGAATCCATTGTCCCCCATTGTTCACATCTAGAAAATAAGGAAACTGGGATATATGGACCACAAAGCTCATCCCATCTCTCAAAACTTTGGTCTCCACCCTTCCAAGCCTAAAAGTGTTTCTCAGGCAGCTGAAGTATGAGTAAATAGATCCATGTCCTCACTAGAGAAAGCAGACCTTACGTTCATTGTCTACTTCATTACAACTGGTACCATTTCAAAGCAGTGAGAACTTACAGACAAGTATAACCATACATCTCTTTGTCTTTCAGAAATTTATATTTACAGCTAAGATAGATATTGAATAAGGTATGTTGCAAACCACCAAAAACTTGTCTGCATTTTGACTGTTGGATATTCAATCAAGTTTATTTCTGGCCCTTAAGTGACAATGCTATATACAAGCATATTATAAAGGTTTGTCTTAAGCATAGGATCTTGTGTCAGCATTCTAGAAGACCCTATTTGTTAAGAGGCAAATAGACCCCTCTCTTCCAGGTAGCATCTTTAGCTCTGTCTCAGTAAGTAAGGGAATTTGGCATACTGGACTGTTAACTGGCGCATGGGGTGTTTGTGACAACAGAGTGGGTGAGACTAAGGAGGAACTCTGGCTTTTTTACAGGCATCCCTTTTAATTGAGTTCATCCCCTTTAATTAAGTTCATTGAGTCTGTTGCCATTTTTGCTCAAAACAAATCATATTATTTTAGCCCCTTCCCTGCTCGCTGAGCGTTGGTTGAAAATGAGCAGCTATGGTCTTCATTTAGAAGACAGATGTGTTCTCTTTGCAATGCACAATATTGATACAAGTAGAGCAACACTGTGTGTGCATCCTTGAAATTTGTGGCCAACATCTAAAATTTGTGTCAGGAACCCTCCTGGGAAAGCACCTAAAATGAACCGAGATGGGATTTTTTGTGCAATCTACAGATATCTTCACATCTTCACTCTCTGCCTTTTCTCCACTGTAGTATTCTGCATTCACAAAAGACTCCTTTTGTTTAAATTTTTAGATTACTGTATCTAGAATCACAGCCATCTAATATAAGCTACAGATGTCGGCTTTCACACAACTGTATGATTAATCTTTCAGCTTTATTTTATTCTTCCACTTTGTAACTTACATCATGTTGACCACACCCTTCACAAGGATCACTTTGTATCATACTGTGACACTTCCCAAAATTCAAAATTTCATTCCACCCTGTTAGATTGCACCAACTTAAACTGGTGGAATTCTTACCATATGTTAAATACTAAGCATTTAACTTTTTATTGAGTTAACCATTTTCTTATTTTCTTTTGTGCAATGCCATTATTATACTTTACCAATGCTGAACCTAGAGCTGAAAGTAACGTTCCATTTCTTTACAATTGTTTCCACTGAAATAAAACCAACCATTATGTACACATGTGGAGCATAAGCTAAGTATGTTATGTCCAAATGGAATTCATAGAAACATTAAAAAATTTAAAAATCAGCTCATTTTTTTCTTTTCTAACATTTCCTGCTACTGCTTCCATCCAGAGAAATCAAGAAGCTAAGACATTACATAACCCTTAGTTTCAAAGCTTAAAAAAAAAAGCAGCATTTTTAAGACAGGTGTATATGCAAAAGAATTGAACTAAGATTATAGATTTACATGGGCTATTCCCTTTGTAAATTAAGGTATAAATGTGATCTCAATCTACCAAAGTGTATTTAATGTGTCACCAACTTATATCAAGATTGAGTTCCCCATGGTATAGAGGGCTTTTAATTAATTACAAGCTATTGTTGAATCAAGGGTATACAAAGAGTCAGATAAATATTAGGCATGCCATATTCCTTCTCATATATGGTTAAGCATTTATTTTCTCTTTGCTTCAGAACAAATTCCCCCATGAGTATAATTTCATGCACTGTGCTATCAACCACTCTA
Organism: Cebus imitator; assembly: GCF_001604975.1. NCBI lineage: Eukaryota > Metazoa > Chordata > Mammalia > Primates > Cebidae > Cebus > Cebus imitator. The sequence continues at coordinate 5,969,016 of NW_016107372.1, forward strand.
GCTCTATAAGGACTGGCTGGAATGGACATGTACACTGATTTGTTGGGCAGAACCTTCCAAGGGCCATTTATTTCCATTTACCAAAAGCAGGGTTTTACAGGTAGTAGTAGCATCTGAGTAAGTTAGTCCAGTAGCCTTCATAGGCACAGATCCTTTTAACTTTTATTAAGGTATTTATCTGGAATTTCTGATATGAAGCTATTCTCTATCTGAAACTTTTATTTTCCAAGATATAAAGTTGTGACAACTTCATTAATTTGGTTATTTGCCACATATACTAAGTGGTAGAGGGAGACAAGGTTCTGTTTTTGAAAAGAATAGCTTCCTAATCTTAACACCTGAATCTCTATAAGAAGCTTCCTTAATTTTAGTCCACAGTTAATCCTACAAGATAATCTTATAGCTATAATATGATAGTTTATTTTGTGCGATTATTATAATGTTACTTGTGACCAGCCAGAAGAACACAATACATAGAATGGAATACATTTTCTGATAAAAACTTAAATATTTTACTTTTATTGTACTTCACATTTGTGTTTTCATTTTATTTGCAGAGGGGAAAGGTTTCTAGTTTCCACCTTTATATACTTTTGGGATCTTTAAACCACACCTGTCTCAATGCTGTGTGGAAGTTATTAGAATTTGAGTTATTAAGATCTGAGATTCCTTCCCACTCCAATCATTGCATCTTCTTTGAGACAGAGAATCCTATTTTTTTTTCTAGTAGGACTGATCCAATAAAAGTTTCCCAAGGCAATTTTGACTATTTTTGTTGTTTTTGTTCAGCAGGAGAAAAAGATCTTTTACAACTTTTGTATCTACTCAAACCTATTTGAAAACACATTGTGTATGAAAATGTAAGTATTTAAACAGGCTGCTGATACATATGTAAAATACATATGCAAATTAATGTTTAAAATTTGCTGACTTCATGTAGAACCAAATCATCAGATTAGATAGCCCGGTTATAACCCATAACACATGTAAACCATGTCAAAATTGTTTTTCTCATAAAATATTATAATTTATCAAGCATGACTCCTATAATTTTACTTTGATTATGCTTGAAATCCTACTCCCTACCCCACAAATGGTCACACTCGTTTTCTCATTCTCAATGTCATCAAAATGCAGCTGTTCTGCCCAAAATGGGAAATGTTGAAGTTACAACCAAGAAAGCTTGTTAAAGTGACTACAAAGACACTGATTGCTTTTTTCTCAGAAAGCAGATTACTTTGCAGTGAGTTTTTCTCCACTATCTCTCTTCCCAAAATGAGTAAAATAGGCATAAATCGTGTTAATGCAGTGGCATCATGAATTGGATATCTCCCCCTCATCTTTCAGGTTGTCATAGTGCTGTTTGCCCATGGTCTAAAGAGATCGTACATTTCCATTAATATTAGAGACTCATGCAAAATGCCAGTGGCTGAGATACTTTTTGAAGGCTTGGGCCAAATGGGTCTACATGCTTACAAGGCATTATTTGCAAAGTAGATGTAGTCAGTTTAATAAACTGCTGACTGGAGCTACAATGGAAACGATCTAATTGAATTGGGAGTCAGTAATTTATTTCTTTTTTTAAACAATAGCCAACCGTCTTGTGTTTAGGATTTTTACACTTCTCTTTATAAACTTTACAGAGGCTTCAAGTCCTTAGGCTTCTCCACTGTCCCTTGTGAAGTTGTAATATTTTCCTCGCGTCTGTTTCCACTAATATTCCAAACTGTCTATGTCCTTCACATAGTCCCTTTCTTTGCTGAATTGGCTCATATATGTTGCACTTTCCATAAAAAAACAAAATAATTTCTGCATTAGTGTCCCACATTTTCTTATTAATTTGTATAATTAGCACTTGAAAATATAAAAAGTGAATGAAAACATTGTCTAAAATGTGAAGAATTAAAAAGAGAGTTAATTTCCACTCTTTCTCTATATTTGTTATTCCACACTACTTAGTTATAAATGCTTGGATGTTAAAATGACTAAAACTATATTATGTAGACTTTTCATATGAATTTCATTATTGTTTGACTATATTTAGAAAAAAATCCAATTCTATAACACCAAAACAATTTTAATATTTCCTCATGATAGTGAAAAATATTATTTTATGTAACAGTTTTTCCAGATATGAAATACTCACGTCCTGTATTTAAAATACTGCTGAGTAGTTGGAAAAATTAAGATGGAGACACCCTAACAAAATAAGTACACGTCCCAAGTAAAACAAATCCACCTAAAGTTTTATAAAAAATATTTATTGTGATGAGGCTAATGAAGTCTTTTTGACATTGAATAGTATAAAAATATGTTTCAAAGGAGGTTTATGTCTAATCAGTCAGGAAGAAGCAGTGCCAGCTTTGCTGTTTGTCTGGTAGTTTTGAATTTTGGGGGGTGCTGTGTCCTTTTTTCCTGAGAATGTAAAATTGGGCTTGCACTGCTGACACAAATGTGCTAAGAGACTGTTGTAAAATATTTATGGTATGGAATAGCGGATAAATAGCTAGTATGCACAACTTGAATGCCAATTAATATGCTGGAAAACATTTTCAATGCTTTTAATAATTCAACATGGCTTATTTTACTAATGAAAATCTAGTTTAACCATTTCCATGGTAATGTAACTAAGTGGGTAAGGAAGTAAAAATAGCCTGAGGCTCACTAAAGCCCTGGATGCCTTCACTGTGGCTTTATTTCTGCTCCACCTAATAAGGCATGCAAACTTCAGCATTAAGTAGCCCTAACTAAAATCCATTCCATTTTATCACCAGATTGCTTGATCTATTTAGTGCTGGATTCGATTAGCATGCTTAGAGAATCTGAAAAATGAGATACATACCAAAATTTAAGTCCCCAGGGAGAGCTAAGTGCAATAACCAGAAGGTGACTTGTGTCTGTCAGAGCCCTCTCTCACGGTTGATCTCAGGGCAGTTCTGTAGGAGTAATCCAGCACCATAAGAAATAGACTTGTAGTTCAGCTCAGGGTTTCTTCAATTAAAGTGCATTGTGTCTGGATGGGAAAAGTGTCGACTCCCAGATTCTTCATCACTAGATCAGAGCATTCTCGATGTCCTTCCTATCAGATAAAATGGCCTTTAAAGTTTGCTAGGAAGATGCAGTGGCAGAAGACAGGTGCTTGCTTCCTTAAATCGACATTCGGAGAAAAGAGGGCATAGCTAATGGGTGGGGATGAACACACAGCCCCTCTCCTTCCAGGTCCAGCAGGGAAGAAATTGAATGATTTTACCCACTTTGCTATACAGATGATTACAAGACCCGAAGCAATCACCAAGCTGGCTAAGGTACCTCATTTGATTATATTCTGCGAAGAAAAAAAGAAATGAAAACAAAAAATCAGAAACATCCTTCCTAAATGTCTCCTTTCAGCCAAAAGGATGTTCTTTCTCATTGCCACTTACATACAGAAGGTTTGGAGCAGCCCAGCTTGTGGCATAGTCCCTCCCCCGTGACAACCAGCTCTCTCTCATTCTCTCTCCCTCCACTCCCTCCCTCCCTCCCTCCCTGCTCCTGACTCCCTCCCTTCCTGCTTCTCTTTCTCCTCTCCAGCTGCCTTAGTCTGTTGAAGCTGCTGCTGATTAATCAGGGATTCTGAAACAAAGAACCTACCTTCTGAAATAGGCAGTAATCTTTCTTCTCTGTTTCTGCAATCCGTCTGCATTGAACGGCAATGCTGCCAGCGTTCTAGCACCTTGGATAGTTCCTGCTCACTAGGCCCATTGGAAAAGGGAAAAGAAGCAACTGAAGAAATTGCAAGAAACCGGAAAGCGGCATCGTTCTACTTTGGATTTCGGCTCCCTGGGGGCTCCTATCCTCATTAAAGGCCTCACATCTAGGCGACAGAACCTCTCTCTTTTATTCAACTGAGCTGAAATCTGATTAGTAAATAATGAAAGGAAAAGAGGATAAAGAAACACCCTTTATTTATATTCACTGTAGGACTAATTCAGTCTTTTTGGAGAGGAAAAATATAAATCCATTGAAAACAAATGTTCTTACTACAGAGAATGCTTAAGTTATAAGCTTTTCACCCCTGGCGTGGCTAATGAAAATGAGCAACAACTTAAATGGAACATCTAGATCTCAGTTTGATACCCTTATTTGATATCAATTTTGCCTCCACCCTCCCTGCACAGCCGAGCCATGCACACAATTACTGCTGACGTACTTCGGGCTGCTGCTTGGGGAGAGAGGGGAGGAGCCTTTTAACCTCATCAAAACAGCTTCATGCCACCTGCTCCCATGGCATGAGAACAAAACTAGCCCACTTAGAAAGAACATGTACAGCACACACGTGTGTGGAACAAAGGTCTTACTCAGACTGCACATTTGTTTTCAATTAAAATAAGGTGCAAAATAATTATCATATGTATGTCATTAATTCCTACAGACTCATTGTTAAAATTAATTCATTGTTAAAATTAAAGTTATTCTATTTCTCATATTTCCCAAGAACTCTCCTCATTCTGTTCTTAATATTCTGCTGAATATATACATATATACCCTGTTATATACCACAACTTATATATGTGGGCGTGTTTGTGTATGTTTGTAGTTATTAAGTTCAAAGTGTTTATCAAACTTGCTCCTCCTCAGTAAAAGGTAAAATGTAGATGTTTCAATGTATTAAGTTTGCACTATTATAAAAAGGAACAATATACAATACATTTCTGATTGACACTAACTTTGACAGGGGGAAATGTGCTTATTATATAATAGTGACTGTAGATTTTTACCCTCACATTCTTTTTCAGCAACTCACTGTAAATGACCTTCACTTGCAAGCTGATTTTCCCAAGAGTTATTTTTAACATCTAGATTCATAACCAATTTCTTAGGAAATAGTTTTCTGAATTTAGTTTTTAATGCATCAGCAGACCACAAAAATAAACTTAAGTTCACCTGCCTAATTCTTAAATGTCATCTGGGACTGTGCTATGATTTTCTTAAATTATATTTCTTTAACTTGAAAGTACCTGGGGAAAAATAAAATCAACACATTGCATTACTATAAAGCTCTTCTATTTCACATGTTCTGAAGTGCATTTCTAAAACTCATCACTTATTTCTTGGTCTTTATGTATCTAGTTTTCGGTTGGAACAGGACTTCCTTTTAATTCTAAGAAGGATTTTGCAAAATTTGATAGATTAAAAGTAAAGAAGGAAAAGAAATATAAATGGGAAAGAGAAGAGGCCACACCTCCCTCATAATCTCTCCCCCATCCCAAGGTGCTCTCTCTCTCTCTCTTTCTCTCTCTCTCTCTGTCTTATGAAGGTTCTAAAAACTTAGCACATTGCAGAAAAGTGCCCCAAGCACCACTTTTAAACTACATCCACCACACTGTGTCATTATTTTTGGTAGTGAAGTGTTCTCATAGATGTTGTCTTTCAGCACATGACCAAAGGTGGAAAGAATTATTTACAGGAAAATTATTGGCAGACATTTTAGAAAATAGAAATACTTCATCATGACTGATAATTTTACCAGTCTGTGTGTCTATATTTTGAACTATAGAGACCTTGAATAAGCTCTAGTATAAAGCTCATTTCTATGTATGAGAAAAATAATACCAAGATAAGTAAACTGACTTGCTTCCAAGCTCATGTGTATTGCCCTATTAGGATTAAGACCCATGGTCACTGTGGTGACTGCAGGTCTCCTCATTTTTGCCAACAGAGTGGTTCTCAGTCCCCTTGATTTCATGCACCAGAATAATCCAAACAAAGTGAGGAGAGGCTGACATACAGTTGCCAAGTGTAAAAAATGAAGAACCTGCCATTTTCTTATCATAATAATTCAAAAAGTAAAAGGCATTTTTATCTCAGAAGAATAGAGAAAGCCTATTTATAACAATAGATGGCCTTTTAAGTTTCATATCTTCAACTTTAGGAATGTGTATGTTTTTTCCCATTTCCTTCCTTCCTCTCTTCTTTCCTTCTTTCCTTTCTTCCTTCCTTGTTCCTTCCTTCCCTTCTGCTCCTTCCTTCCTCCCTCCCTCCCTGCTTTCTTTCTTTCTTTCTTTCTTTCTTTCTTTCTTTCTTTCTTTCTTTCTCTCTCTCTCTCTTTCTTTCTTTCTTTCATTCTTTCTTTCTTTCTTTCTTTCTTCCTTCCTTCTTTCCTTCCTTCATTCCTGCTTTCCTGTCTCCCTGTCTTTCTTTTCTATTTCTTTTTTTTCTCTTTATGTCACAGAATACAGCTTGAGAATCATCACATTTTACCAAACCCATTTTCTCAATCCCACATTTTCCTCATTCTAGGTGTCACTAATATCACTGATGGAGCAATTCCTTCTCTGGAGACATATTAGTGTATAGGAGTTTATGAAACCTTTGAGGATTGGCTGAGAAGGGCCCCAGAACTACTTTAGCTTTCACTGAATGAAACAGCAAAGGATCTTTTCTCTTGCAAGTAATCTTAGAGCCAAGTGCAGAACTCACTTCTATAAATTTCAATAGTATCTGGAGAAAAGTGCATTGGACAAAATTTAAGTTAAAAATCCTCATATCAGAAATCAAAGTATTGAGATATTTAAAAAGCACAAATTATACTCATGCATTGGTTTATTTCTTGTGCATCTTTATAAAATACATGGATATTTCTGATATCAATAAGAAACAGGCATTGAGATATCGCATAATTTGATATTTCTTTTAAAGTTCACAAGTCAGGGTAGAGTTTAGCTCTTTTTGTTACACTGTATTAATAGAGTTTGATGCTTTGGGGTTAAATAGGTCCCTTTAGTGAACTTGGATAGACCAGGAAAGTCAAAGTCCTGAAAATGCTTCTTATTCTATACATCAGCCAGATGGTGGAAAGTGCTTCTTTTATAAAAGTGATGTAAATAAGAAAAGTAAGAATTGAAATAGAACAACTTAGTTACCTAAATTTTAAAGGGTTTATTCAAATATGTGAAGTGGGGATATACTCTCTGAAGTCATATCAAAATTTGTAACAAAGCCTTTCTAGTTATTTTTTCCATAATCTGTACTTTTTCTATTATTCTTTTCACAATTTAGCTTAGGGAGGTGACCCCTCTGTTACAATGAAATTATTCCACTAGGGAAAAAGCCAATCTCTTTCTCATCCAATCAGGATTTCTAACCCTTCTGGTAACAGCATGAAATGAAAGTCTTGGTAGAATGAGAACCATATGCTCCTCATGATTTTTGCCTGTAACAATGTAGATCTCGACAGAAATCACACATACAACTTAGGGGTTGTGGGGCAGCAGATGGCGATATAGGTGCTCCAAGATCCAGTGTACTCAGTAGCTAAAAAAGAAAGAACAAGTAAAAGATTTATGGTCTAATAATACACACAAAAACTACATTTATAGTGCCAAGAGGGCAAACTGGAAATAAATGAAATATTCCCATGTCAAGAGACTTAGGAATACATCCAGACATCCCTCCTTTGTTTTGTCCAACAGATATTTTCTAGTAAAGATTTCAGAAATACCATCAATGCATTCATCACTGTACTAAAAATGGTAAAAGTATTGCTAAACAAAGGATCCATATATTCCAGTGAATCAGACACCCCCACTCCAACCAACCATCTCCCTTCTTTGAATAAATAATATCTGTACTTTTCAAAAGTCAAATTTATCTTACTCTCATAGTTTGTCCTAATTTACCACATTCAAACTGGGTGCTTGCTGTCTGTATTATGAAATAACAAGTATAATTAAAAATAAAGTCGTTAATTTTTTATACTCTACCAAACATTCTTATTTCACTGTTCCAATGTTTTTGCTTAAGATTGCTTAAGCGTAGAACCCTTCTTTTCTGTTCCTATGGCCCCAGCATATTGACTATGTCTAGCCAGTGGTAGGGATTTATTGAATGAATACATGACTACATATTTCATCTGATGACATGTTCTGCACAAGTAGAAATTTCAAAAGTACCCATATAACGAACATGAAATTATCTTTTTTAGAATTAAATATAAATGGAAATTTAAATATAGAAGTGACCAAACTAAACTCCAAGTAAGTGAGGAAAAAAAATATTTCCAAAGAGACTCCATTTTGTGTTTTGTACCTAAAAACACAAAATAACTAGTTTGAAACTTACTAGAAATAATAAGATTGCTCCATAGGGAGACCAACTGAATATATGAACATAAGGATCATATTTAGAGAAAAGAGTAAGATTCTTCTAAGACACTGTTTTAGTCAACTCAGGCTTTGGAAACAGGACTGAGTGGCTTAAATAACAGCATTTTATTTTTCACAGCTCTGGAGCTTGGGTAGTCCAAGATCAAGATGCTGGCAGGTTTGGTTCCTGGTCAGGGCTTTCATCCTGGCTTGCAAATTGTAACTTCTGCCTGTGTGTCCTCACACGGGAGAGAGAGAGAGAGAAAGAGAGAGAGAGAGAGAGTGTCTCTCTTCCTCTCTTCCTCTTCTTATAAGGACAATAATCCCATGATGGGGACCCCACTCTCTTGACCTCTTCTAAACTGTATTCTCTCCCAAAGGCCCCACCTCCAAATATGATCACACTGGGGATTAGAGCTTCAACGTATGGATTTGGGAGCAGATACAAAGATTCAATTCAAAACAGACATAAAAAAGATTCAGGGAAATATAGGAATTCCTTGTTCTTAAAAAGAAAGAATACATTTTATAAAAAATTACTTCTTCCTAAATTCACTAGAGTTAATGCAATTCCAATTTAAATAAAATTGTTGTTTGATGGGCCTTGTAAAGCTATTGGCAGAGATATTTTGACTAAATATTAAAACATCCTGCAAAGCTATATTGATTTTATTGTAGTATGGCACAGGACTTGATTGTGAATCTATAGAAGAGGTTACAAAGTGCAGGAAAAACATATACAGCTGCAGGTATTTAGCATATGATAAACATGTCATTGCATATTAATAATAAAATTGAAAAACAGAGAAATGTATACATACACAATGAATTTTCACAGCTCCTTACATAAAAATAAATCCAGGCACTTGCAACTCAAAATGTGGTTTAAGAACCTACAGCATCAGCTCATTAAATATGTAGTTCAGGTCTCTTCCCCAGAATGTCTGTCTTAGTCTATTCAGGCTATTATAAAAAAAAGTCATTGACTAGCTGGCTTAAATAACAGAAATTAATTTAATACAGTTCTAGAGAATGGAGGTCTGCGTTCAGAGTGCCAACATGCTTGGGTTCTGCTGAAGGTTCTCTTTCTGGTGTCCTCACATGGGGCGGTGGGTGGGTGGCGGGATGGTAGTCTGGTGGGGAAAGAGAGAGACAGAGAGAGAGAGAAAGAGAGAGAGAGAGAGCTCTCATAAGAACACTAATCCCATCAGGAGGGCTCTACCTCATGATCTAATTACCTTCCTAAGGCCCCATCTCCAAATGCCATCAAATTGAGAATTTCGGGTTTCAACATATAAATTTGGGGGGACACAAACATGTAATCCATAACATTATTTGGGTCAGGGTCTGCATTATAACATATGCCTAGGTGATTGGGGGTACATATTAACATTTGAGAAGTACTGTTCAAAGAAATTTCTCTGATGAGGGAAATGGTATATATCTGTACTGTCAAAAATAACACCATCAGCCTGATGCAGTAGCATGAGCCTGTAGTCAGCCTACTTGGGAAGCTCAGGCAGGAGGACTGCTTAAGCCCAGGAATTCAAGGCCAGTCTGGGCAGCATAAGGAGACCTAGTCCCTGAGAAAATGAAATATAATAGCCATTCACTACACATGGCTATTGAGCACTTAAACTTTGTTTAGTATGACTGAGGAACTAAATTTTAAGTTCTATTTTCGGTAATTTAAATTTAAAATCTATCTGTAAATAATAGTTACCATATTGAGCAATTCAGCTCTAGACATCTGAAATATTTGTATATAAAAACACTAATTTACCAGAAGAAACTTTAGCATGATCCTAGACTGGAGATGGCCCATCTAGAGACAACTAAAAATAAAGGTTCAAACAATTAAGTGATAACAAAAAAACTAAATACATAAAAATGTAAAACTTTTTTCTATAATTTATTTTTAACTTTTATTTTAGGTTCGTGGCTTCATGTGAAAGTTTGTTATATTGGTAAACTCGTGTCATGGGGTTTTATTATATAGATTATCTCATCACTCAGGTATTAAGCTTAGTACCCAATAATTTTTTTGTGCTCCTCTTCCTCCTCCCAGCCTCCACCCTCAAGTAAACAGCATCCCTTCTTTGTGTTCATGAGGTCTCATGCTTTAGCTCCTACTTATAAGTGAGAACATGTGGTATTTGATTTTCTGTTCCTGCCTTAGCTCAACCATTGTGGAATGCAGTAGAGCAACTCTTCAAAGAGCTAAAAGCAGAACTACCGTTCGATCCAGCAATCTCATTACTGGGTATATACTCTGAGGAATATAGATCATTCTACCATAAAAATATGTGCATGTGAATGTTCATTGCATTACTATTCACAATAGCAAAGTCATGGAATCAACCTAAACACTCATCAGTAATATATTGGTTAAAGAAAATGAGCTATATATACACAGGGGATACTATGCAACCATGAAAAAGAATGAAATCATGTCTTCTGTGGGAACATGGATGGAGCTGGAGGCTATTATTCTTAAAAGTGTAAAACATTTAAGTAAGAAAAATTATAAATAAAGTTAATAGTTACATATCTCTATATTTTATTATAAACAAACAAGAACTAAACACTGTAGTACTAAACAAGGGCAAAGAAAAGAAATGAGTCAATCATAAATAAGAAATTGAAATGGCAAATCCATACAAAAATGTTTAATCTTATAGTAATAAAATGAAAATTAAATCAACAGTGGGTCTTAGTTTTTCATAATAGCTCATGCTGGCATACATGTGAAGAAATGAATAGTTGTGTAAATGCATGCAACCAAAATATGAGGAAATCTGATAGTGTTTCAATTTTTTAATGTGCACAGCCTTTGAAATAATAATTTTACTTTCAAGACATGACAAGTGTGCCAGACAGTATGTTTGAGGCTATTCATGGTTTGGAATAGCAAAAACGTTAAAGCTTCCTGTATATACTACAACAGCAGATTGAAAAAAACTTATTATGTAATAATTAAAATTACAATATAGGTTTATATTCCTTTATGTGAATGTGGGTACTGTGAAGAGGGCAAGAGCATTGGCTCTGAGAAGGAGCCACTGAGCTGATGTACTGCTTACCCTGTAACCTAACTCTGTGACCATGGGAAGGTTACATAATTTCTCCCTGCCTCTGTTTATTTTTCTGAGAAATGACAATAATAATAGTCTAAACTCACACATTTATTTTGAAGATTAAATTAGTTATATGTAAAAGCCTATTTAAAATAACTGTATTTAGAAATAAATAAGAATCAATAAATGCTAGCTGATCTTTTAAAATTCTAATTTTAAGTTCTGGGGTACATGTACAGAATGCGCAGTTTTATTACACAGGTAAACATGTGCCATGGTGGTTTGCTGCACCTATTGACCCATCACCTAGGTATTAAGCCCAGCATGCATTAGCTATTTTTCCTAATGCTCTCCCTATCCCCACCCCCTGACAGGCCCCAGTGTGTGTTGTTCCTCTCCCCGTGTCCATGTGTTCTCATTGTTCAGATCCCGCGTATAAGTGAGAAGATGTGGTGTTTGGTTTTTTTGTTCCTGCATTAGTTTGCTGAGGATAATGGTTTCCAGCTCCATCCAGGTCCCTAAAAAGGACATTATCTCATTCCTTTTTATGGCTGCATAGCATTCCCACCAATGATAGACTAAAGAAAACGTGCTACAGAACACCATAGCTAATCTTTTAATAGATGTAATAATGGTAATAAGAAAGTACTTGGAAAGACCATTAGTAATAGATATGCCTTTGCCAAGTCACCATTAGTTCATGAGTCACAATTTAACTTCCTTTACTATTTCACTTGAAATACTGTTCCATCCTGTCTTTCATGACATTGTATTTTTCTCTTTTTCCTCTTATTTCTGTGACTTCTTTCTCCTCATCTCTTTTGCTGACTCTCTCCTCTGTTTAAGTTCCAAATGTTGGAATGCTCCAGATCTCAGGCCTGGCACCCTGGCCCTTCTCTATCCATATTTTCATCCTGATCTTTCAGTCTAAAAATGAAAGCCACCAGTCATTCATTATTACATCAGCTGGATACATTTTATTGTGAATACCTACCACCATTTGATATGATCTTGTTTACGTACACCCATATAGGATACATTCTTACTACCGATAATTTTATTAGTTTCTCCTTACTAAGATACAAGCCCCATGAGAATAAGTACCTTGTATGTGCTTGTTCATCTTTGCATCACAGCATATGGATCAGTGTGTCTTGTATAAGAGTTCCTGAACTAAAGTTTATGAATAACTGTATAATCTAGGAAAGATCATCTTATAGCACATGTGCACACACCCCATGCTTTTGTGTAAATGTAATATTCACAATAACAACAGTAATGGAAAGCACATATACAGTGTTTATTATGTGCTCTACTCATATTAACTGAATCTTTCAATCACCACACTAATTTTAAGAGATAGCCTCTTTAATTCTTCTCATTTTAAAAATTAGAATATGAGCCAAACAGAGTTTAAGTGATTTCTAAGACTATGCAGCTATTACATGTAGATGAAAATGTATATTACAGAAAAATAGCATAATTGTGTTTATATCTGGCATTTGTCTATTTTTTATTTAAAAACAGATATCTGTGTTGCTTTATTTTCCCCAATAGATGTATACTATTTTCAAAATAATTTTATATAATAATTTTAGGGGAAACATAAAATTATATCTTCACAAAACTCCCCCTGAAAGAAGAGCCTTTGGAATCTGTGGGTTTCCACTTATTTTTAAAATAAGAAGGCTGGGTCAGGAGGATTTGTGGAACAGAAATGCCACCAATGCATTGCCAAGTTGGCAATATCTGCAACAAAGAGCTAAACATTCAAAGTATGAGTGTATTGGGTAGATAGGATTTGGGGGAAAGTAATAAAGAAAGGAGGGGATTGCAGGTGGAAACAGAACCTGCCTAATGAAAATATTTGAAACAGTTTAGGAGACCATGTCCTTCAGGTATGGGGGCAGGTTGGTTTTCTGTGACTGGCTTCCTTCATGATGAACCAAGTCTTGCCCACTTTTTCAGCTTCTGTCACATGAAATATTATAGCCTGCTTCACCTGAATGGGAACACTGTAGTTTTCTTTAATCTCACACCAGAGTTAATAAGTATTTGAAAATGCCCATCAGTAGAGAACAATGGAACAAACAAATGACAACTGCACCCTACAATATATTCTCCAAGTCTATTTCCTCACTTTATTTAGTTAATTCAAGTACAGCAATTTGAGGGAATTTTAAGGCATATAAAGGAGGTCAGGAGAAATTGATTACTAAAGTAAAACATGAGGACCTAACATTCTCAAAACTTGACGATCAACACAATAATAAATACGCAATTGTATTTATCCACTTTCTGATTTTTTAACTCTAGGTTGACTGTAAATTGAATCTAAGGTACTCTTGGATAAAACTGAAGTTTAATCACTCTGTAGTACTCTCTGGGTGGCTGACCATTATTCTGAGCTCAAATTTAAATATAGAAACAGGATTTTGGAGATAATCTAGTCTAAACCCTTCATTAAATGGACCAGGAAATTGAAGCTCAGAAAGTCAGGCCATTGTCTAGGAACACAGAACTGCTTCTTCGGGTGATCAGGACTAGTTTTTTTGAGTGTATAACACTGTATCTTTATTCACAGACCTTTTTCTTGGCTCTCTTTCTAGGAAGTTAAGAAGAATAAACTATTGTATTTCAAATGTAATTTAGGAGTAAACTGAATTTTGTACAGAGGAGTAACAGGCACTAAAATATCCATTGGGATATAAGGGGTGTTAGGCTAGCCGTGGTAGAATTGTGAAGTGGTTTTCTGGAGACCTCAGGAATTCCTAACTCTGTCCTACTCCTTCAGCCGAATGTCTCATGCCCTCTCCTTCACTCTTGAAAACTGCACTCCAGAGACCATCTGTTATTAGTTCCAGTTTTGCACTCATGCTTCCTCTATTTGAGAAGCTCTTTCACCAGGTACCTGTGTGTCTGTCTTTGATGCTTCCTCCAACCTCTTTCTTGACATGCCTCCAGTCACTGTCATATTACCCAGCTGGCTTTACTGCTAGATTAACCCAGGTTTACATTATGGCTTTAGTCTTAATAGCACTCTTAGCCGTAAGAGTACCTACCTTATAGAGTTGTGATAATTAAATGAGTTAATATTTGCAACACTCAACATATTAGCTTCTATTATCCTATTTATACCTTTGTTTTTAATTTTTGAGTCAGGGTCTCATGCTGTCACCCAGGCTGGAGTGCAGTGGCATGGTCATGGCTCTGCAACTTCTTCCTCCTGGGCTGCAACTCTCCTCCCACTTCAGCTTCCAGAGTAGCTGGAGCTACAGGCACCTGCCACCACATCCAGCTGATTTTTGTATTTTTCTTAGTAGAGATGGGGTTTCCCCATGCTGGCCGGGCTGGTCTCAAACTCCTGCATTCAAGTAATCCACCTGCCTTGGCCTCCCAAAGTGGATTGGCCTCCCAAAGTGGATTACAGGTATGAACCACCGTGCCCAGCCTTTGTTACATTTCACATATTTTTTGTATGTTATCTTAATATATTTACTCATTTATTAGTTAATGTATTGTTTATCTCTGCTGTTACAACAAAGTTCTATGAGAGTAGGGAACTTGATCTGTTTCTTTTCTTTTTTCCTTCAAGATGGGTTCTTGCGTTGTCACCCAGGGTGGAGTGCAGTGGTGTGATTGCAATCATGGCTTAAGGCAGCCTCAACCTCCTGGGCTCAAGTGATCCTCCCATATCAGCCTCCCAAGCAGCTGGGACCACAGGTGAAGACCATTATGCTCAGCTAATTTTTATAACACTTTTTGTAGAGATGGGGGTCTTACTGTATTCTCCAGGCTAGTCTTGAACTCCTGGGCTCAAGCAATCCTCCTATCTCAGCCTCTCAAATGATTTTCTTTTCAGCTTATATCCCAAGTATTCAGAAAGTTTCTCTGCAAAGAGAAGGCCCTCCATGACTATTTGTTAAGGAAGCAACAGTTATTCACATTTCAGCCCAAGCCTCATTTTTTTTTTAATTTTACTTTACGTTCTGGGATACATGTGCTGAACTTGCAGGTTTGTTACATAGGTATACATGTGCGATGGTGGTTTTCTGTACCTATCAGCCCATCATCTAGGTTTTAAGCCCAGCATGCATTAGGGATTTGTCCTAATGCTCTCCCTCCTCTTTCTCCCCACCCCCAGACACGCCTGGGTATGTGATATTCCTTCCTCTCCCTGTGTCCATGTGTTCTCATTGTTCAACTCCCACTTATAAGTGAGAACATGTGGTGTTTGGTTTTCTGTTCCTGTGTTAGTTTGCTCAGGATGATGGTTTCCAGCTTCATCCATGTCCCTGCATGAGGACATGAACTCATTCTTTTTTATAGCTAGTTAGTATTCCATGGTGTATATATGCCAAATTATCTTTATCCAGTCTATCACTGATGGACATTTGGGTTGGTTCCAAGTCATTGTTATTGTAAATAGCGCTACATTAAGACATAGGTGTGCATGTGTCTTTATAGCAGAATGGTTTATAATCCTTTGGGTATATACCCAGTAATGGGCTTGCCCAGCCTCATTTTGAACAGCTGAATGAAGCTCTGTTCTGTTTAA
Organism: Cebus imitator; assembly: GCF_001604975.1. Classification (NCBI taxonomy): domain Eukaryota; kingdom Metazoa; phylum Chordata; class Mammalia; order Primates; family Cebidae; genus Cebus; species Cebus imitator. The sequence goes on from NW_016107372.1 coordinate 5,984,774, forward strand.
AGGTGTTTTAGGCCTCAGTAAAGAGGACTGTGGAAGGTGTTGCAGCCTCATGTGTACAGGCACCATCAACTGTGTGTCTACATGAGTGACCTCTGAGCGCTGAGCAGAGTCCTTTCCCCAAGAGGTTTTCCCACATGAACCACAGTAGTTTCTGGAATTCTCTTATTTTCTTCACTTAAGTTCAGTCTTTACCAGAAGGTCACAAAAATACTCAATTCAAGATATTCGTATTCATATACTGTATATGTGAATTCTAACTTCTAGGTTATCAACTAGTTTAATCATTTTGCTAGTAAAGAGGATTCTGACAACAAAAGCAATGCTTGTGCTTATAATCACCTAATTATTCTGGCCAGTGCTATGTAAGTACCTAACGACAGTACAGATAAAATGATAGAAATGAAATATAGAGGCAACACTGCTTATTACTTTTTTTGCTATGAAAACTTTATATTTTAAAAAATTTCTTCAACTTGTTTTGTCTCTTTCTATGTCTGAAATAAATGAATCTGGAACAGAATGCCAAACTATCAAACAGTATATAGAAAGCCATGCCTTGGAGAATGGAATAAACTAGCCTTATGAAAAAGTCAAGGATGAAAGAAAATCAACTGCTTTCCAAGTTTAGATCACATTTGACCTAAAGTCTAAGAGGCCAGCAATAGATCTGAAGGAAGTACAGATAATCAGTCCAAGCACAAACATCACCAGAGGTAAGGAAATGTGAAGAGCTGATTTTGGAGGTGAAAAAAATTTTGAAGACATAGATATCCAATGGCTGTCTAGTGCAGGAGCTGCAATCAGTAGGCATTCAATAAATGCTGCTTATTGAATAATGTATAGCATAGAGATAACAGGCTTTTTCCTTCTTTCTTCCTTACTTTCTTTCTCTTCCTTCCTTCCTTTCTTCTTTCTTTCCTTCCTTCCTTCCTTTCTTTTTTTCTTTCTCTTTTCTTCTTTCTTTTTTTCTTTCTTTCCTTTCCTTCTTCTTTCTATTCTTCCTTTTTTCTTTTCTTTCTTTCCTTTCCTTCTTTTCTTCCTCTTTCTGTCTTTTCTTTCTTTCTTTCTTTCTTTCTTTCTTTCTTTCTTTCTTTCTTTCTTTCTTTCTTTCTTTCTTTCTTTCTTTCCTATGGTCATAAAAATTTAAAGCACATTTAAATTAATGTTTATTTTGTGCTCCCACAATTTAAGTAAAAATAACTGAAAACAAATTTTTGTCACTGAGTTCTACCTGGGCATCTAGTGAAGATGTTTTCAGATGAGGAAGAGAAAGAATGAAAAAATGTAGAAATAGAAGTGGATAGCCTCGCTGCTCCATTTATTTTACAGTTTAGATTAGAGCTTGGAACAGTCTGGAGATTTTTGTTAAATTTTCACTTATATACCTGTTGATGTTTACATGAACCATTTTATTATCATTGTGTTTCTATTTCCTACTAATAAAATAGGGGCTATAAATTACTTTGCCTATTCAAACAAAATACAATCATATTAAAATTATGAGAATATAATTACAAGAAAACCATATTATGTTAAACCACATAACATAAAACAGATACATGAAATTAATGTTTCCAATGTCTTTATTTTGTAAGTAAAGAACATGACACCAAAAAAAATTTGTGATTTGTGCAGTCCCGCAATGATCAATCTGTGGTAAGATTCTAATTTTCTCACTCACAGTTTGCTGCTCTTTCCCCTAGAGAGAAGATCTGGAAGAAGAGAGGCTGGAGTAGATGTGACCAAACTTGTACTTCTTCAGCTAGAAAACAGTATTTTGTGTTTAGGTATGTTCCCAGATACATTCACCTAGAAAATCATGTAGTGAGCAACTGTAGTTTTCTACATGTAGAAAATCATGTAGTGTATGTAACTGCCATGTATACAGAGAGTTATCCCTCAGTATCTGCAGGGAATTGGTTCAAAGACCCCTGCAGATACTAAAATCTCTGGATGCTCAAGTCTCTTATATAATAAAATGGTGTCATATTTGCAGTATTTTAAAATAATTTACACACATTTTCCATATACTTTAAATCATCTCTAGATTACTTATAATAGCTAATACATTGTAAATTCTGTATAAATAGTTGTCACATTGTGTTTTGTATAATTATTATTATTGTATTGTTTTATATTGTTTTTTAGCTAATATTTTCAACTAAATTTTATTTAGTTGAATCAACAAACAGATAAAAATGGTCAACTATATTCTCAGATTAAATGCACCATCAGAATTTAAAAATCTACCCATTTGTATGTTAATGTAGAATTATATTAAGATACAGGATTTGAAAAAATGGTTTTTAGTAGATGCTCTAAATTTTATTTTACAATACAATCAGGGTAGGGAATTTAGCATGGCTGTACCATCAGCATATAGGCAGTAAAAATCCAATAAAAAACAAATTTTTAAAAGGTAGTAAAAGTCTAATATAATTACAACTGATTTATAGTACAATATTTATTTTGAAAGGAGACTCATCTCATTTAAAATATTCATAGCATTGTGTATAAAGATTAAAATTTTTGTCCACTTAAAATAAAATATAAAAATTTCAGGATGCTATAATAAAGCAAAACTAAACCCCAAATGATAAATGCACACAGCCTATTTTAATCTGAGGCCCTCTGTGAAGGGTTATGCATTTATTCTTTTAAAAAGAAATAAAGGTACAACCAACTAAAATCATCTAAAAAAACACCTTAAACTACTCACAGTATATTGAATTTGGTAGTGTCTTCCATCATTTTATTAGGAATTTTTTAATGGAAATGTTTTACCATGAAAACGCATTTAAATTTTGACAGGCTATGTTTTAACCCCATTAAAAGCTATACTGTTCTCCTTATACTCAGGTCCTAAAACTAATAATCATACACAACAAATGATTTATATGTATTAATCCATTCTCACAGTGCTATACAGAACTACTTGAGACTGGGTAATTTTTGAAGAAAAGAGGTTTAATTGACTCACAATTTCATAGGCTGTCCAGGAAACATGATTGGGTAGGCCTCAGGAAACTTACAATCAGGGTGAAAGGGAGAAGGTGAAGCAAGCACATTCTTCACATGGTGGAACAGGAGAATGAAAGAAGTGGGGAGTTCTATGTACTTTTAAACAGTCAGATCTCATGAGAACTCGCTCACTATCATGAGATCAGTATGGGGAAAATCTGCCCCCATGATCCAATCACCCCCCCCACCAAGTTCCTCCCCCAACATTGGGAATTACAATTCCACCTGAGATTTGGGTGGGGACACAGAGCTAAACCATGTCATTTTTCCCCTAGTCCTTTCCAAATCTCATGTTCTTCTTACATTTCAAAATACAATCATGCCTTCCCAACAGTCCCCCAAAGTCTTAATTCATTCCAGCATTTTACTTAAAAGTCCAAGTCCAAAGTGTTGTCTGAGTCCCTTCTGCCTATGAGCCTGTAAAATCAAAAACAAGTTAGTTACTTCCAAGATACGATGAGGGTACAAGAATTGCATAAATGCCTCCATTCAAAAAGGGAGAAATAGGTCAAAATAAAGGGGATACTGGCCCCATGCAAGTCTAAAACCCAGTAGAGGGGTTATTAAATCTTAAAGCTCAAAATAATCTTTTTGACTACGTGTCTCACATCCAGGGTACACTGATGTAATGAGTGAGATCCCAAAGTTTTGGGCAGCTCCACCCTTGTGATTTTTGCAGGGTACAGCCCCTGTGTCTGCTTCCATGGGCTGGTGTTGAGTACCTACAGCTTTTCCAGTACACAGTGAAAGCTGTCAGTGGATCTACCATTCTGCGATCTGGAGGACAGTGACCCTCTTCTCACAGCTGCACTAGGAAGTGCCCACGGGGAGATTCTGCGTGGGAACTCCAATCCCAAATTCCCCCTCAGCACTGCCCTAGTAGAGATTCTTCATGAGGGCTCTGTTTCTGCAGCAGACTTCTGCCTAAACATCATTGCACTTCCATACATCCTCTGAAATCTAGGCAGAGGCTCCCAAGCCTCAGCTCTTGTCTTCTGTGCACCCACAGGTCAACACAACATGGAAGCTGCAAAGGCTTGCATCCTCTGAAGCAACAGCCCAAGCTATACATTGGCCCCTTTTAACCATAGCTGGAGCTGGAGCAGCTGGAACACAGAGGACCATGTCCCCAGGCTGCACAGAGCAGCGGGGCTCTCAGTCCCATGAAGCACTTTTCCCTCCTAGGCCTCTGGGCCTGTGATCGGAGGGGCTGCCATACAGGTCTCTGAAATACCTTAAAGGCATTTTCCCCATTGTCTTGGCTTCAACATTTGGCTCTTCTTTACTAATGGCAACTTCTGCAGTCTTGAATTCCTTTCCAGGAAATGAGTTTTTCTTTTCTACCATAGAATTGGGCTGCAAATTTTCCAAACTTATGTTCTGCTTCCCTTTAAAATATAACTTCCAGTTTCAGGTCATTTATTTGCTTATGAAAATGAACATAGGCTTTTAGAAGCAGCCAGGCCACATCTTGAATGCTTTGCTGCTTAGAAATTTCTTCCATCAGCTACCCTAAATCATCTCTCTCAAGCTCAAAATTTCCCTGATCTCTAGAGCAGGGGCATAATGCCACCAGTCTCTTTGCTAAGGCATAGCAAGAGTGACAACCAGTTCCGAATAAGTTCCTCATGTCTCTCTGAAACCATCTCAGTCTGGACTTTGCTGTCCATATCACTATCAGCATTTTGGTCACAACCATTCAACAAGTCTCTAAGAAGTTCCTAACTTTCCCTTGTCTTTATGTCTTTTTCTGAGCCCTCCAACACTGTTCCAACCTTTGCCCATTACCCAGTTCCAAAGCTGATTCCATGTTTTCATTTCTTTCCACTTTTATTCTGCCTCTCAGAAGGTATCTTTATAGCAATGCCCCACTCCTGGTACCAATTTTCTGTGTCAGTTCATCCTCACACTGCCATAAAGAACAACCTAAGACTGGGTAATTTAAAAAGAAAATGTTTAACTGACTCAGAGTTTTGCAGTCTGTACAGGAAGCATGGTTTGGGAGCCTCAGGAAACTTACAATCATGGCAGAAGGACAAAGGGGAAGCAAGCACCTTCTTCACATGGCAGAGTGGGAGAGAGAGTGTGAAAGGGGGAGAGCTATACACTTTTAAACAACCAGATCTGAGAATTCACTATCCTGAGAACAGCAAGAGGGAAACACCCCCATGATCCAATCACCTCCCATCAGGTCCCTCCCCCAATATTGGAAATTACAATTCAACATGAGATTTGGGTGGGATACAGAGCCAAACCATATCATTGTAAAACCTAAACAAGTATTCAATTGGATTGAAAGATTTTGCTGTTCCAAGTATACATCATATATTCTAAACTCATTTATGTCTTCCTGTGGGGAGAAACATGGTAAAAAAGAAAATAGTTTGATACTCAATGTTTAGTTGATGTTTCTTCTAAGTTTCCACCTCAAGTCACATTGGAGGTCCCACATTTTTTCATTCTGTTATATGGCGTTATTCAATGCTAATAGGGCAATTGCATAGGCATATATTCACAAAGTCTACTATTTTTATTATAGAGTTCATCCTGATTTACAAATTAGAACTCTTGCTTATGGCAGAAACAAGACTTAAATGAACTTAAAAGAAAAGGGAGAGTTTTTTTTTTTAATTGTGTTATGTTGTCTTCATCTTCAGTGTCTGAACAGTCAGTGATCTGAGGGCTGGATTTGGTGCACATAAGAGACAATAGACATGAGGTCAAATGGCAAAAGAAGAGTCTCACACTGCCTCTTGCATGTTCTTTTGGGTTACCTTGGCTTGATTTGCTTTGAATATAGAGTAGTTTTCTTCACATAGCAGTGGACATGTCTATCAGTAGTTCTCAAGATACATAGCTTACAGTTCTCATCACTAAGAGGGATTATCCATATTTGAAGTTCCAGGAGAGAAGGGAGAAAGGAGAGAACACATCTGTTTCCTTTAAAAGCATGACCTGAAAGATTCACGAATCACTAGTCCTTAAATGCTACCAGTCAGAATTTTGGCTCATGGCCAAACTTAGCTGCAAAGACTGGAAAAGTTGTCTTAACCAAGGCAGCCATACATCCACAAAAATTTTAAGAAATATATTAAGAATGATGAATATGAAAGGACAACATAAATTCAACAATTATGGCAATGAAGATATATTAAGAATAACTCAAGCATTAATAGATGGATGTAACTGAGTTACAAAGAAGAACCAAAAGAAAGGTGTTTCTCAAAATAAGAAAGAAGACTTTAGAACAGGGGTCTCCAATTCCCTGTTCTAAAGCCCCACTGGTACCAGTTTGTGCCTGTTAAGAAGCCAGCCACATAGCATGAGATGAGTGGTGGGCAAGTGAGTGAAGCTTCATGTGTATTTGCATCATGCTCCCCATTGTTCGCATTATTGTCTAAGCCCCACCTCCTGTGAAATCAGAGGTGGTATTAGATTCTTATAGGAGCGAAAACCCTACTGTGAACTGCGCATGCAAGGGATCTAGGTTGCTCACTCCTTATGAAAATTTCATGCTGATGGTCTCTCAGTCTTCCATCATCCCCAGATGGGACCGTCTAATTGCAGCAAAGGCTCAAGGTTCCCACTGATTCTACATTATAGTGAGTTATATAATTATTTCACTATATATTACAATGTATAATAACAGAGATAAGGCACACAATAAATGTAAGGCACTCGAATCATCCTGGACCATCCCCCCTCCACCCACGCCAGTCCGCCGAAAAGTTGTCTTCCATGAAACCAGTCCTTGATGCCAAAAAGATTGGAGTCCTCTACTTTAGAAGACATCCTTTAAAAAAAAATCTTTTTTATGGCTGAGTCATAGTCCATTGTGTTTAAGTACCACATTTTCTTCATCATGGATGAAACTGAAGGTCATTATGCTAGGTGAAATAAATCAAGCACAGAAAAACAAACATCACATGTTCTCTCTTATTTGTGAGGTCTAAAAACCAAAACAGTTGAACTCATGGAAATAGAGAGTAGAAGGATGGTTACCAGAGACTGGGAAGGGTAGTAAAGCAGGGTTGGGGAGGTGGGGATAGTTAATGAGCATAAACATCAGTTAGAAAGAATAAGACCTGGTATTTGATAGCACGCCAGGGTGATTTTCATCAATAACCACTTAGTTGTACATTTAAAAATAATAAAAGAGAATAATTGGATTGTTTGTATCACAAAAGATAAATGTTTGAGGGGATGAATACCCCATTTTCCAAAATGCAATTACTATGCATTGCATGCGTGTATCAAAACAACTCCTGTAGCCCATAAAGATATACATCTACTATATACTCACAAAAAATAAAACAAAAATAAAAAATGTTTTTAAAAACCTCATTACTGCAAATAAGGCTTTTACTTTCAAATTATTTTTTACAACATTTTTAGATAGCTCATAAAATTAAGGTCAGAGCAGTTTAGTTTTGGTTTCCTCCATTGTATTATAGTACTTTTATTTAAAAGGTTAATGAATGAGTGTGCTTGTCGGGAAACTCAGGAACCTGTTTGCTTTCAGAGAGAAGATTGCTTGCTTAATAACACCTGAACTTCTGAAAGCTTCTGATTAAGAGATTAAAAAGAATGTGCTAGGCCCTGCCCATTGAGTAACTACTCACTGGGTGAAAAAGTAGGACATCAGAAACACAATTTTCTCCAATGAGTATTAAATGGCACTTCAGTGAAGCCATGCTGACTCCCTCATTCTAAGTACCTATTTAGGACCTCGGAGCAGTTGGGTCATGAAGTAGAGCCTGACCCAATCCACTTTTCAATTGCTCCCTCATTCCATATAAAAAGCAGAAACAGTCAAACCCCTTTCAGGTACCCGATTCAGAGACACCCCCAAAATATTGTCAGCACCTGATGGAATGCCTCAGGTGTTCTCTAACGGAGATCTAGTATGTGCACCTAAATATCTTTCAGTTTTTAAATCTGATGAGTAATTCTTTGTATCACCTCCTGCCAAAATATCTATTGTATATTTTAACTAGGAGAGGATGGCTGCCATGTAGCTAAATTGGAAGCATGGGTATTTTTAGCACTTGGTGAAAAAACTTACATAAAGAGCAACTCTATTCACCCTATTGGGATCTTCTTATGTAAAAGGCCTGGCACGAGTGTAAGGTATTATTATGACTATAAAAGCGCCTCAATCTGTAATCATAGGAAAGGCAGTATTATAGAGAAATACCATGCAGTTGCATGGCAACTGAATCCTAGTGGAGTTAGTTGCCACGCAGAGGAGTTATTATGAGTGTTTCGATGCAGCCAGCCAAAAGAGCACCCAGACTACAAGCAGGTAAACACCTACCTGTTGCCTGATGACATATTCTCCTCCATCCTGGTAGTCGAATGAAATTGAAGATGAAGATGTGGGTTTGCTTCCCTGAGCAGAGCCTGGATACCAGTTAAGGTTGTTTCATTTGACAAGTATCTAGCACCTTGGTTTATTGTGTAAGAATTAAAAAGCACGCACATCACAGTGTCAGCAACAATGGAAAATCCACAGCAACAGCTTGTGCGAAATTCAGATGATTCTAGAAATGTAAATGTGCCTTCCTAGCCTCTAAAATGGGTGTACTATCTCAAGGTCTTCTCTTGTTAATAAATAAAAAATGTAAGTGAGTTATATTGGGATGTTGTTGTGCTTTACCTTCCAGGATTCCTTCTCTCTTTTTTCAAGTAATAGCAATTTCAGCTTCTTTTGAGAAGTACACTTTTCTTATTGTCAATCAGGTGGTTTGGGTGAATCCCACCTGCGGCAAGGATGGGTAGGTTGTCCAGACCTGGCCCATTCACCTATTTCATCTACCTGATAACACTCAAATTGGCTCCGGTTTGGGCATAAGACAAAGCCAAGTCAATTAGATCCATTCTGGGGCTCCTGATGGAAGTTTCGGGAAAGAAGTGCCTCTTTCTGCTAGGCTGTCTTAGCCGTTCCCCAGGAGTGGCTGGCAGCTCCCTTGCCACCTGTGGACATGCTTATCTAACTTACCCAGAGTGAACCCAGCTCCAAGGAATACAGGGCCAAGAGTTGCAGGAGACAGCTTGTTAATTGCATCATTCCAATACCTGCATCCTGCTGTGACAAAAATTCCACCCCCATACTTTGTCATTAGACAATTTTTTTTTTTGTCTTTTAAATTTAAGCCTGTTTGAATTAAGTTTCTGCTCTTTCAAAGAAGACAAGTTCCTATCAATATTCAGCATGAACTTGTACTATGGAGTTCACATCTGCTCTTCACTTCTAACTAGCTGTGTGACCTGGGCAAGCTACATACTTTCTCCAGGCTGCAAAGTCTTTGTATTTAAAATGAGACTAATAATGGTACCTTGTTTGTGTTAAATGAGACAGTGCATGTAAGGACTTACCCAAGTGCCTGGAATAAAAGACAAGCTCCGTAAGTGATATTTGTTATTTGTTAAAGATTTACAAGTGTATTTGTATGGGCTCAGTGAAGTATGTGACTTCCATAGAACATGACCCTTTCAGGGATATTCTCTAGAATTCATATTCTACTCTCTGGTCCACTAGTTCTTAAATTTCATTTAACCCAAGAAACACTAGTGAGCCTTTAAACGGTTCAAAAAATTCCTCTTACAACAAGGTCCTTGGAGCACTGCAAGAGACTAGTATAGGCCACTATTATCCAAGTTGTGGATTTGCATATGTGTCCTATGATTGGGGGAACCCTCCCTGGATCCTATTGCCTCAAAACACACTTCCCTCTCTTCTCTCTTAGAAAACTGTTAGACTCTTCAGCCTTCAAAGCCATGCTGAGAAGTCTTCTGCATAAAGATTTTGCTCTGCCATGCAAAATCTCTGTAGTGATTAAACATCAGGGACATCATTGGAAGGAGAATGTGATAAAAAAAAAATACAGAAAGCACAAAATAGAAATTAATATCTCAATATATTGTTCCTACCAAATAGTTAATATTCAAGTGAGTTGTCACAACAGCCCCTGTGCTAAGCAGAAGTCCCCACCCTTCTCATATCAGTAACTTTTCCATGGCACCTATAGGTCAAAAGAAATACCTAACAGTTCCACTTATTAAATGGTTAGATCCAAATACCTAAATAACTGTATTGTAATAACCTAATATCAATTTGAAAAATAATACACTAATACTGAACAAAAATATTTTTATTTTGTTCAAAAATATCCACATGATTTACTAAAGTGTTGTGTACACAGATGTTGCGCAATTTATCTAACACAAAACCATTTCAGGCATTGCCAACCTCGTTTCCTGTTCCTCACTGAGGTTTGCATGAGACTTGCTTTTTATCAAAACCACTATCAAACCCCAGCTCTACAAAGATATGACAGCATCGAAAACAAAGTTGTGTAATCTTACGTTTAAATTCAAAATATCCCTACTATGAGTTTTCTGCTAGCATTCAGGGGCACTTGGGCACAGCTTGGGGACCATGATGCAAAAGCATTTCCAAGTGTTACCTTATGTTATGCACATAACAGTCCAGTGAGGAGAGGGACTTTAATCAGGCGTCAAAGATAAAGAAACCATATTTTTATGTATAATAACTTGTTTAAAGTTATTAAACAAAGGAAAGCAGGTACTATTCATAGACTCCAAAGTCCCTGACTTCAACCATTACTCTTTTTTGTCTAAAGTAGGAAAAAATGTGGGTATATTTGTCCCGATGTTGTTAATGTCACTCCTTAATTTACACAGTCACACATAAAATATCTCATGACCACTAACTTTGTGCTCACTGCAAAGGTCGGGTCTGAAAACTCAAAGTAAGAACTCAGAAAGCAGAGGGGACAATAGGGACAAGAAGGACAATAAAGTTTGTAAAGGCGCCGTCACAGAGTGTAGAGGGGACCATGGGGGTGCCCGGTCATAAAAGCTTCTTTAGTATCTCATGCCCCAGGAGAAGTTGAGATGATTAAGCAGCATCAAGGTACCATCACATTGACTGTTCAAAAAATGTCATCTCCAGCAGCAGCTGTAATATACACAAACTACCAAAGACCTTAAATTCTGAGAAAAGGGGGCGCAAAATGTTAGGGAGGCAGGAGGGATGAGTCATCTCTAGATATGGGGTTGAAGAATGAGGGAAGGGTCAGATTATCAGCATTTTCCCAGGAATAACCCAGTACCTCAGTGTTTCTCCAAAGAGTAACACTGATGCTGGAAAGACGATTCTTAAAGCATGGATCCCCAGAACTGTTGAAGAACCACTCTTGAGTTTCAAAATGAACAGAAGGATTATAAAGCTTTGAGGATACCTGCTGCTTCAATAAAAAACAACAGTAACAAAAAGCTTTTGCCTGAGTGTTTCTAGTCCTTGGATATAGTGCTCTCTAGGAGCCGCTGCTGTAGGCAACAGGGAGCTTTGCCTTCTCATTGACACTTCTTTAAACTGTTTCAGATAAATCTGTTTTTTATTTTTATTTATTTATTTTTTTAAATGCACATGCTAACTTTGTTTTTCTCCTTTTTGGAAGGTTTGGAAGCGAAGATAGGTTGATATAGGGATGATGCTTTTAATCCAAGTGGCCCGGTGTCTATGCCCTCCAGCCCAGGGATGCAAGTAACTGCCAGAAATTTTAGGTATTACAGTGAGTTTGCAACCTGAGCAGCTCTGATTCAGTGTTCTGAACAGAAACCCGTGTGACTTCAGTTATAAGCTCTATCAAAGAAGCAGAGCCCTGTAGATGGGGTGGAGCTGAAATAAATATGTATGCCAAAATCTCTGTCAAGGGGAAAGCAAGGTTGTCTCTACTCAAGGGTAGAATTGGCTCTGTTACAATTCAAACATACCATAAAAATGTTTAATGATGCATTTTCACAAGGCTTGCCTATCAAAGTGCCTGCGTGCCTGATCTTACAATTGCAATGCTAATGGATCAGAGTTTGAAGAGAGATTTATTACCAAATTAATGGGGAAGTGGCCATATACCAATAATGGTTATAATATACTGAGCATTTATAATGTGCCAAGACCTGTAAAAATGTTTTACATGCCTGTGCTCAAATATCAAACAACTCTGAAGAGCAGATATAGGCGGTTCCAATGTTACTGACAGGGAAGTGAATTGTAAAAGCATCATGTCCACGATAGCAGCTAAAGCAGGATAGGAATGTAAATATGAATAAGTCCAAGTCTATGGTCTTCATTGCTTCTTCTATTTTTTTTTAACAAACGGATTACAGTAAAGACATGTCCAAAAATGTGTGCTTTATTTTGTGTCATGACACCAAGAGATTTCAGAATTCAGGTCCCAAGGAAGCTTTGATGTTTGAAGCTATGTTTTAGGCATCTGGATCCCTGCTTCATTGAGAGGAGAGAGGGCAGAGTGCCTGAGTGATCTTTCTCACGTTGTTTCCTGACAACCTCCGGGATCTGCTCCAACAAGAGTGGATGTGACTGGAAGCTCTGCATATCAACAATCCCTTCATTAAAGGTTTTAGACACCTGGCTTCACTGAAATGCTTCACTACACTTGTGTGTGAAAAGATCGCAGGCCTCTTCTGCATGGTGAAAGTACAGTTAGCAAGCAGGTCTAACCCGCATTTCTTCATCAGTCAAGCTCTTCTGATTTTCAGTATACTAAAATATTTGAAAAGGAAAAGAAATAAGACCACTTAACGGATAAAATGCATGTTAGGATTTTGGTCACCGTTTTCAAGGGAGCATTAGGGAAAAAAGTAGATTTGTAAGTCATTCCTGACATTATTTTTGTATCGATATAATTCTGAAACTGTCAGAACCGTGGCAAAGATTTGCAGTCTTGATTTACCTTTAAAATTGAAAAGAATCAGAGTCTTCTATATTATACCACTCATCAGCAGGGTCTATCAGCGTTTTCATTAGCCTTTTTCTCTAGCACCCACTGACAGCTATCTTCTTTCTAATTAAGATAAAACAACACTCCAATGCATCTGTAGTGTGCAGCAAAATCCTACCCATAAGGCTGAAGACAGAGAAATACCAAACTACCCAGCGAAGCATGGCATAGTAAATTCTTGCAAATATCAAGATATAAGGCACATCAAGCGGGTGTCATAAACAGTCATAAACAAATATAACAAAAATAATTTTTAAAATTGTATTTAATAATTAAATGTTTTCTTGATTCTACGGGCCACTACCTATCATAGATAGGGTTATTATTTAGCAAATATCCAGGCCCCATACTTTCTTTGAACATGAGTTATCTTGACCTTTGGGCAGTGAGCAGATGTGATGCAAGCCAAGATTTCAAATGTGCACACATGGCTTCTGCTGTCTTCCTACATTGCTAAGATGAACGTAGGAAAAGCATACCTTGGTAGCCACTACCTCTTCTCCTGTGGGACAGAATCATCCCAAACAAGCCAGCTGAACTGCCTGCAGCCTTCTGAAACAATATCTTTCATTGCAACTTCAGCCCGTGAGTGAGAAAAATAGATGTATGTGGTTGTATTTTGCTGTGGTTTGTTAGGCTGAATTATTGCAGCCTAATATCCCACTTCACTCCACCTCCAAGGATGTCTAATAACAATTTATTCTAGACAACTCTGGCAAACTGTACAGGATCAAGTAATTTTAGAGGTCAAATTAAGTTATTCTTTCTGTCTGTAGCCAGTACAAAATTCCCTCTGTAAAGCTCCCTCTCCATTGGCAAAAATGTTATTCTGTTTCTATTGTCCAGCTTTTAATTTCACAAAACTTGCCTAAGACCCTCAACCAGCAGGTAAAAGAAAGACTACACTGTCTTTTTAAGTGGTTGTCAGCACAGAAATGTGCAAAGGGTTTGTATTTGGTTCCACATAGCTTTTCTTTCTCCATTTCCGCTGTTGGAGTCCTCATAGCTGTGATTTCTCTGTTGCTGGCTGGTCCAGCTACTCATGTCTTAGCGGTGACTCTCTCATTCATGTTATTTTCTACTTTTATGTTTTGATAAATGAGAGGGTCTTGGGTACTTAAATAGATTTATACACAGATTCTTCCATAGCTGAGAATGTGGCAGCCTGACCAGTTGTCCAAAGTCCATCCCACAGCCTCTGCTGGTGGGATTATTTCATCAGCCTCTTTTGGGAGACAGCAAAATATAAAATACTCCGAGCACACCAGGAAACTAGGAACACCTCCAATGGAGAGAGGTCTTTACCCTCTCCTGCCCAACTCTGCCGCTGTTCTTCCCCTAATACAGGAGCAAAGCTTTCATGAGATTCTCAACCAAAACCTTCTGTCAGATTTCTCAGATTTACCTGAATTTATTTCTTTCCCTTTGCTATCACAGGCAAAAAATTTAAACAAGTAGGATTCCAGCTGGGTTAATGCAGGAGACAGTAATTTACTCACTGCCAAAGCAAAGATCAAACAATCAAGTTTCTTTCTTTCAGCTTGGTATGAATCTGGGGAGTGAGATAACAAGTATAAATTTCAGGGTGTAGAAGGAATGATTTATAGTTACCCACTAGAGAAGTTAGTGTTTATGTTCTCGGCTGTTTTTGATGTCAGGTAGTCAAAGAAGTAAAGAAAAGAAAACAGAAATCAATATTTTATACTTCAAGTTATTGCGGTCATGTTTTGAAAATCACAATGATGTAATTTTTCTTTTAAGGGAATACATTACAAAATACACTTGATTGATAATTTGGATTTAATGGTTGGATGATTGTCTACAGAATGTAAGTTCCATGAGAACAGGGACTTCATTTTTCTCACCACAGGGAACAAAAGAGTGCCATGTGCTTTATAAAAAAAAAAAAAAAAATTGCAGTTGAGTAAATTGATATACATAAGCCTGAAGATTTTTTTCACCATATGATTTCGAATTTAAATTATCTGACAAATTTGGGATCAACTTGAAGAAGATAGGCTAGATATTACTTTTCCTCATTTCAATTTTTTTAAATCTATCCTACAAGTTCTTCCCTTTATTAGAGAAATGTAAAACATCACACATACATAACCCTTTGTTATTCAAATCCCCACATTATTTTCTTTAAATCTAGGGCTAAGTATCATTAAAAATTAGCATGTTCATCTTATTTAACAGTTCTTATTCACTAAAAGTAAATAACCCATTTTCAGTAACAAAACCCACAGTGTACTTTTTTCTTAACCAAGAAAACACTGAACTAGTTTGAATAGAGTACTTGTAGTTTTCATGTGCATATGTGTGTGTGTGTATATATATATATATGTGTGTGTATATATATATGTGTGTGTGTGTGTGTATATATATATATATGTGTGTGTATATATATATGTGTGTGTGTGTGTGTATATATATATATGTGTGTGTGTATATATATACATAAAATAATACAAATATTATTTGTATTCAAGTAATATTTCCTCCTAAGGCAGTTTTAATTGGTCAAATCTGCCTAGGCACAAACAGCCAAACATGTCAGTGGGATAGCAGGGCCCTTTGGACATCTATTATCATCCCTGAAACAACAACACCATAAGTATTCTGTACTCTGTCCTGTTTAATGTGATAGCCACTAGCCTGGTGTGGCTTTTTTATTTATATTAGAGTTCACTAAAATTAATGAACAGTATAAAGCCAGTCCCTCAATCACACTAGCCAAGTTTAAGTGCTCAGCAGCCACATGTGGCCAGTGGTTACCACGTCGGACAGCACAAATATAAAACATTTCTTTAATGGAAGAATATTCTTTTGGATGGCACTGGCCTATACAATGCTGAGTTCTTATTCAGTTGGGCCATAATTGCAGAGCCCTTTTGTGTCCCTTTATTTCACTGAAAAGTTTCTAGCACAGTACAAATAAGAAACAAATACTACATAGTCAAAATTATCCTTGAAAATGCCTGAAGGATATTGTTATTTTGTACTTATAACCTTGTACCAACATGTAAAAGTGTATAAGGTATTATTTAAATACAAATATATGAAAAACTATGTATGTGCATATATAATATTAAGTTTATTTCATTTATTCTCTAATACTCCCTCCCTCTCTGACAGGTGGAGCATTCCCAAATTTACATCAGTATAAAAGTGAAACCCCTCTGCTTCTGTCTAGGTTTCAGGTGCACAAAGGCTCTCTTACATCACGCTAGTGTATTTCCAAATCTGGCTCTGGAAATTCAAGATCTGAGTTTGCCCATTTCAATGCCGACAGTATGACAGTGCCAGGGGCAGGAATTGTTTCCTCAGTTATCATTATCAGAGTGACTACCTCTCCACTGGTAGTAAATATGCGCCTTCCTCAACTTGCAGGAATTAGAAGTAGGGAGGAATTCAGGTAGGAGAACAGTGTTGGGGAGTCATTATTGCTTTAGGCAGGATCAAAGGTAGGCCTTGAAGAGAACATATAACATGGTCATGTGGAGAAGAACAGGTAAGATACTTCCATCAGAACTACTGAAATGATCTAGTTCACAAAGATGAAAATTGCCACAGCCATTCATTAGAAAGTGAAGACCAGACCTGTCCAATTTAACATCTGTCCATTACCAATTATACCTCTTATGCTTCAGTCACACCTGAACTACCTCTTATTCCTTAACATATCATTTTTATGTTTTCTCTCTCCCTGCCAATCTTTTGCATCTGATGCCTCTAGAACACCCTGAAAAATCTTTCTTTACCCGGGAAAATCGTATGCTTCTCTCATCTCCCTGTCACATTCACCTCTGCAGAGCTTTGTCTGACTCTTCTAGGGAGTCACACACTGAATCCTCCACACTCTCACTGTATATTGTTCATCTGCTATCCTTTTCCCATTGCATGTTTGTGTGTCTGTCTTCTCACTAAGTTCTGAACTACAGGGGCTATGCCAGTGTCTTATTAAGCCTCATGTTCTCAAGGTCAAAACAGCGCCAGGGACACAATATGTGCTTACCTTTCTTAAAAAGAATTAATGGATGAGAGATGGATAAGAAAGTGTGACTCCAGAGCTCCAACCAGTTATTATTGAAGTCTGCATTGATTTGTGAAACTTCCACTATGGATATTAGCAACCTCTCAAATCTGTCAATATTTCTGGATTACTCAGAATATTTTGTTTGCAAGTAACAAAAATCCAACTCAATGTGGTATAATCAATGGAAGAAAACCTTTGCTCTAGCTGATAAACCTCAGCACAGCTGGATCCAGGACAGTGATGTCAGGTATCAATGACTTCCCAGCTCTCAGCTGTGCTCTCTTACCTGCTGGATTTGTTTTTGGACACTCCTGACAATGTAGTGATTTGGCAGCTCCGCAATGACATGTCACTATCCCACCAACTTTCCTAGAAATAGATCCCCCGTTTCCCTGCTGTGCCAGAAAAATCCCAGGTAAGCCTATCTTTTGTACCACTGCAGACTTCTCTGGAGGTGTGGTGCGGAGTGCAGATGAGCTGATACTCTTGTTGTCTAGGTTTAGGTCACATGATGAGCCAAGACTGGGGTTAACCTTGCTGTATCCACAGTGACTGAAAAGTAAGCAGTGATATTCCAAAGAAAAACTGAGGTATTCTTATTAAAGAGGAAGCCTATACACTGGGCAGACCAAAACAAATGTGTCCCGTATGGTTCCTTTTCAATGTCAATATCTTCCTGTTATAATATGAAGAAACAAGTTCATTATGTGTCTTTATTTTCTCTGTGGTAGAAACTGTTTACACCAATGCTTTTCTTATTGCTGTTGCCAAACCTACAAGTGGCTATTTCAAATAGTAGAGAAAAAACAAATGCTACATGTTGACTTGCTCTTTTAATCTCCTACCAGCCATCATCATGTATTATAATCTACCTCTTCCCAACTCTAACCTGTGATTGCTAGCTATTAGTCCAGGGATTCAGATTCAGATTGGTTCACTCATTTGTTATCTCACTGGCAGAAGATGTGCCAGTCAAACACTTTTTTCCTCTCTTTTTTCTGATAATGCTCACAGGATTCCATCTGAACTGGTGTTCCTTCACTGCAAGAGGTGCTAAATGCTTTTATGTGGTGTGGCGTTAAACAGCATCAATCCGCATAGTGAAAAAGTTAATCTTCCTTACATTCTCGGCAGGTCCTTTTAATTATGTAGCAAAGAAAATCTGAGTTTGGATCCCAGTCTATGTCTTTTAAAATTTGCTTTTTACAGCAGAGAGTAAGCTTCACTCAGATTCTTTAGTTGGTCTCAGTACATGGCTAAAAGTCCATAATATTTTGTGGTTTTCTTATCTTCAGTTGTACCATTAGCATTTATGTATCCCAAACAATGGAAGTTTCCATGTAAATCAGTTCAGAAAATACAACCTTATATACATTCATATAGGTAAAAGAAAGTAGTCAATCATTACTAAAATATTAAATACATAGACATACAGATGCTGTTATAATGCAAAAGTCAGCATAATTTGGAAAGAGTATAGCTTTGGCAGTGCTAGGAAACTAGAAAGTGACCCTATTTAGTGCCTTCAATGGGCTGCTTTTGTTCATATAAGTCAGGATTCAGTAATGAAAGTTTTCTTTTTAAGTTTCTAAATTGTTAAAGAATGTGTTTAAATATACAGTGAATAAGAATGATTGTATAAAGTAATATTTTAGGATGTGAATTTTAATACAAGATGGAGTTCTATTTAAGCAGACAAGTGGGTTCTTAGAGGGTACCTGGTTTTGCATCCGTTGCTGCAGTGCAAAGAGAAAGCATCATGCCAAGGGTCCCTCATGTCAGGGCAATATGGAGAGTAATCACATTGTGCTAGTTTTAAAATAACCACAAAGGATGACTTCTGTGATGCTGAAACAAGCGGCCCATGGAATTGTATATTTGCTATAAGTGAAGGTTTTCAACCATGACTATCCTGTCATCCATTAGCCACAGGTAGAGGTAACAAACATCATCCTCTTCCAGTGCAGGAGACAGTGTTAACCTTAAGAAGTTCCTTCAACCAACAGTAGAAGCAATACCACCTGGGAACATCAGAACAGATAATGGTATATGGAGCACACGTTTTCCTGAACCAAAACAAGACAAAACAAAAGAACTGAACAAATTATGAATCAATAGTTACACATTATGTTCCCTTATAGTATTTCAGTAACATTTTTGTTCCACTAAGACTATGGGGTAAGTGTGGTTCAATCCAAGAGCAAAAGTACCAGTGCCACAAACCGAGCCTATTCTTCCTTGAATGCTAGATCATGGCTATTAGCTTCAAATGGGACACAGAAAATGGGTTTCCTAATGAAAGTTTCCTTCAATTTTACTCACGGTCATTAAAAAAGACATTTGTTTTCTTATTGCCCCTAATTTCCCCAGCAGCCTAAAGAAGTAAAAGTTAAAGACTAATAACAAAAATAACTTTGGTAATTGTTATATTGAAGTAAAGAAACAATAGAGAGAAAATAAGGGAGAACAATATTTCCCCTAGTCTGGGGCATAGTTTACTGGCAAATACACTCTTTCAAACATTAGCTGAAACAGGCAGATTATTTCCTACTGCATCATTCCAGGTTTTAACAGCATCTGTTTTAGCTTTAGGTGCGATATTATGAAGTTCAAATACCCAGGCAATTCTTGTGGAATTGATACATTTCAACATTCAAAGTGTTTAAACACAAGTTGTTCAGTATAAAATTGCTTTTTAAAATGGTGCAAAACATAGGCTACATATCGAAACTACATGTTGAAAAGACAAGGTATATAGTTTCCATTAAATATGTAAGATTATAACAGTAATTCTATAAACAATCATAACATAACATTTGAAGAAAAAGGCCCATATCTTATTTCCACTGGATTTTTTAGATTTAACGTACAATGAAAATAGCATTCTTAGTGTAAATTGATTGAGAGCACATCCTGTAAATCTCTGTGAGTTATAGCTGTGTCCCAGTGAGAGCCATATATATTGAATTCTTTCTAAAATACATTCAAACATTGGCAAGTTAAAGATGTCCTGTGAAAATAAAAACAAGCTGAGGGAAAATGGATCAGATACTAGGGAAAATGCACCTTGGTTCTTTGCAAGGGATGAGAATACTAATATGTATACAGATTGCAAATTGTCAAAAACAAACCTACGGTGAGTCCAATGAAATGGGAAAAACAGGAAATACATACATACAAAATTTGGTTTAAAACAGAAAAATAGTTTTGGTTTGTTGCTTTGTCACCAGCAAATAATGCTTTCTATGCTTTGTAAAATAGATTGGTGCCTGGAAAATTTTTACATTATCAAGAAATATTTACTCAAAACTGTTGCAATGGGGAAGAGAGACTGAACTTGACTCCACTGAAACAAAGGCGGGAGAGTTTTTAAGCAGTGAGGTGAACTGGTGAAAAGGTGGAAGACATGGAGGGGAGTGTCTTGGTCACTGAGATCAGGCCCACTGTGTTTGCTAATTGGCACTCATATAAGTGAGGTCCCTACCCCCCGGCAAAGTATGGGAGACAGGAGCACTGACTTTCTTGATGATTATCTTTGAAAGAGATGGCTCTCAGGTCCTTGAGAAAGACATTCCTGGTTTGTAAAACTGGAAAGAGTCTGGGAGAAGGTTCATATTTCAAAGGGGCAAAGTGTGCAATTGCACGTTGTCTAAAGTAAACCTTCTAAGAAAAGCAAAGTCAAGGTTCTAAGGACAAAAATAAATCTGTCTCAAGTTTAGGCAAGTTGAGGGAATGTTAAGGTCTTCTTGCTCAACACACAAACATACACACACATACACACACACGCATACACAAAGTATACAAATAAAAGGATAATGCAGCCTACATAAATACATTTTCTTCCAGAAATTGTTTGATAAACGTTCAAATTTGATAAAAATTAAATACCCTTTCCTGATTTAACAAACCAAACCAAATTTTAAAAGCACTGAATAAAATAGTAGAATTCTTCTTTCACGTTTTAAAATATCTATCTTAAATCAATAATCAACAGTCTTTAATAGTTCACCTAGAAATATTTCCAATAAAATCAGGAGCAAGATAATGATATCTACCATCATCACTATTTACTTTTTCTTATAGTTTCAGATCAGTGGTTCAAGAGGTGGTCCACGAACAGCCATACCAGCATCCTAGGGGAATTATTATAAATGCAAATTCGTGAGCCCCGCCTGATTCCTATTGAATTGTAAACTCCAGAAAGTAGCACAGAGCAGCAATTAGAGTTTCGACAAGTTCTGCAGGTGACTATAATGCATGCTGAAGTTAGTTCTAGGCAATATTCCATGTTTCAGGCAATATTCAATACGCAAAATTTTTCTGCAAAGGACCAAATACTGAATATTTCAGGCTTTTTAGCCTTGTTGTCTCTGTTACAACTCTGCCAATATAGTCCTAACAGACAGACAATTTTCAAATGAGTGGGTATGGTTTTGTTCCAATAAAACATTATTTTAAAAAACAGATAAAGCAAAATGGTCAATAAGCACATAAAAAGATGTTCAACATCATTAATTATTAGAGAAATGCAAATCACAACTAAGAGATACCACCCACATCCATTATAATGCAATGGCTACTACCAATAAAAACCAAAAAGCCAGAAAATAAGTGTTGGTGAAGATGCGGAGTTATTGGAACATTTGTACACTGTTGATGGGAATGTAAAATGGTACAGCCACTGTGAAAAACAGTATGGAGTTTCCTCAAAAAGTTAAAAATAGAATAATCATTTGATCCAGTAATTCTGGGTATATTCCCAAAAGAATTAAAAGCAGGGCCTTGAAGAAGCATTTTTGTACAATTGTTCATAACAATTACTTACAATTGCTAAGACATGATAGTAACCAAAATATCCAATTGCAAATGAGAGAATAAGCAAAATGTGGCAAAAAATACACTTAAAAATGGTTAAGATGGTAAATTTTATGTCATGTTTATTTTTATGTGTACAACAGTTTTAAACAATGAAAAAACATATGGAGGGATGAATTTGGCCTGCCAACTTTTCTTCTAGAAGTTGGAATGTAGGTGACACAAGATAGGAAGCCTAGGAAGAAACACAATCATTAGAACACGGAAGTAAATTTTTTCATTATTTCTCGATGATATAACCCTATATATTTGATTTATTTACTGGTTTATTTTCAGAATCTCTCAACAAGAGGGTAAGCTCGTGGTTACTGAGGTTTGTGTGTGTAGTGCTCATTGTTAGAAAGCTGGCTCACAGAGCAGTGCCTAGCACATGCTTGGAATTCCATTCATATTTGCTGACTTAGTAAGGGAAGGATACTTACTGCTCTCAAATTAATTCCTAGAGTCAATGTAATCCCCAGCTGGAAATGGTTTGAGGTTTAACAAAATGAGCTCAAGATTCATCTACATGAGTGAAAACAGACAGTTATTGGGGGAGGAGAAGCAGCAGGGGTGAGGGAGATACACTATAACTTTGCTGATATTAAACTGTAGTAACTGTAATTATCAAAATACTGACAAATTAGAAATCTAGCCAATGAGTTCTGAATTTAATTAATATGAGATGAAGATGATATGGCAAATCTATGGGAAAAGAAATACTGAATATATGGTATTCTTAAAAGAAGAGGCAAAAGATTATTATACCATTTAAAAAGCAGGCAGAATAATTGAATGTTCTTGAAAAGTGAAATATCCATGTGGTGGTGGTATAGCCATGGGTAAAAACTTGGCCTTCTTTTGATTTGGGAAATTTAAATTCACATTCTACCATTAACTTGTAGTTTGACCTTGGACAAGTTATTTGTCTTCTGAAAACCCTTGAGCCTTCTTTGCAAAATAGGACTTAGAATGTATATATCATTAATTGTTATAGTCTGTTTAGGAAGTAATATAAAGAACATAGCATTTCATTTATCTTGTAGTAAATATTTAACAGGTACTGATTTCTATGATGTCAAAATTGCATGCAAAAAATAGTCCAAGACTAAAGAATTGAATGATTTAATTATAACACTGCCTAAGAGACCATTATGCCAAAAATAAAATTATGTATTTGGATTATGTTGAAGGACATGCAGAAGTAAATATAGCAAAAAGGTAAATGATAGAGGAAAACAACACACACATTGTATAAAAGGGATGGTAAAGATTTTAAGAGATAAGGAGAGAAAGTTGAATACATAGATAGATGCATTGAAATGAATACTGGCCAAAAAGCACACCAAGCAATTCATAGAAGTTTTCTCTGAGTGGCAGGTTCATGAGGAATTTTCTAATATGAACATGTGTTACTTATTATTATTTTAATTTTTGTAGTGACAGGGTCTTGTTATGTTGATCAGATTGGTCTCAAACTCCTGTCCTCAAGTGATCCTCCCACTTTGGCCTCCCAAAGTGTTGAGAAAACAGATGTAAGCCACCATGCCTAGCCTGTCACATTTTTAGTAACAGGATAGAAGAAGTAAAGGAATTCTTAGAGATTAGAATGATATCCTAATATAGATACATCTAGTATATGTATTTCAATGGTTATTAATTCAAATTATTGTACACTTTCATAATGACATTTTAAGGAAACAGATTGACATGGAATTTTTTTCCCTTGAGATTTGTGTTCATGGTGTCTAGAAATCTCATGTTTTCGTGTATGTTTATTTGAGACAAAGCTCACTCTATTGCCCAGGGTGGAGTGCAGTGGCATGATCTTAGCTCACTGCAACCTCTGCTTCCTGGGTCAAGCAATTCTCCTGCCTCAGCCTCCCAAGTAGCTGGGATCACAGGCATGCCATTCTTGTGCCACCATGCCTTGCTAATTTTTGTATTTTTAGTACAGATGGGATTTCACCATGCTGGCCAGGCTGGACTCAAACTCCTGGCCTCAAATGATCCACCCACCACGGCCTCCCAAAGTGCTGGGATTACAGGTGTGAGCCACCGTGCCCAGCCAAAGCTCATGTTCTTATGTTTACTTTCTCTTAAGTATTTCCAGATTGAAGAAGACAGAGCTCTAATTTAATATATTTTGGGAGGTGAGTGGAAGGAGGAGAAAGATAATTCTAAAGGTTGTGAAAAAAGGCAAAACCAGCCCGCTTAATATGTCCTTGGAGAATCAGTTTAACAAGCTAAATTGGTTTCTTAGCAGACTAGGATCATGTTGTTTAATAAGAAGTTTCCTGTTTCCAGGATTCTATTCTCTTCTCATCTAAAAATATCCTGGAATGTGATAGTCTTAAAACCCCTTCAAAACTTGGCTTTCCTAAAAGGCATTTCAAAATAAATTCAGTTGCTTTATTATAGAAGACTTAGTTAGGCTCTTGTTTCACACATTATTTTAGACACTGACAATGAATCCAGAAATTCAAAACATCAGTAAATAATTCAAAATTACCCTTGAAAGGCTACAAAGGAGGCAATGTTGTAGTGAAAATAATATTGAACTGGAATAGAACAGGTTGTATTTCTGGATTTGTCACCAGTCTCTGTGTCACCACAGGCAATTCATTCTGATTCACTGGGGCTCAGTTCTCTGATCTGAAAAATGAAGAGACTGGATGTGATGTTTTTGAAGAATCTTTTTAAATGTAAAGAGAAGCCTGTGAAATTTCATGGATTTAACAGTCTTGATATTCCCAGGATACATGAATTGTATAGCCATGATAACATACATTAAAATCAGTATACTTTATCTTTTAGCGAGGAGAGATGTAATAAGAATATTAAGTTCTACCCTGAAATTCTTAATATAGGGCAGGTTATCAGCACAGCAATTAGCAATACAAATCTTTGAATCTCAGTAAAATCAAACAGTAGATTTTCCTGAGTTATAGGAAAATATCCAAAACCAGAATGGCTACATGTTCAAAAAAAAAAAAAGTGATCAGCTTTAATTCGCTTATTACCCGTTAAAGGTAGAATAAAAATCTACCAAAACAGATCCTCCCATAAGAAATCAGTCGTCAAGTCAGGACAGTTTTAGTCTTTGATGCTGTCCTGATAATCATTTCAATGTCTTCTTCTTCACTGCCTCT
>NW_016107372.1:6010184-6033248 GCF_001604975.1 Cebus imitator
AAAAAAAGAGTATATTCTGGATTTAGGACATACCTGTTTTAAGTTTTTGGTTTTGTTTGTTTTTATTTAAACAAACTGTCTTCTCTCATGCTTCAGTATTTTGATAAATAAAGCCAGGTCATTATATCACAGAATTATTTGATAGTGAAAAAATGTTCATGAAACTACTTTGTTATATAAATATCAATACTAATAGATTACTATTATATTTACCAGTCTAGCATAATATTCAAAGAAGGCGTCAAATCCACAAAGTATCTATTCTGTTGGTTCTAATGTCATCTGGAATTTCTTGGAATGTTGCAAAACCCATTATTTCCATAAAGACAAGACTGAAACAAAAAACAAAAATCCTTTTGAGGAACAGCAGAATAACATGGTTATATACCAATTATTGATGTAAGATTTTTTTGGAGTTGGACAGAGAGAAGGCAGAGGAAAGTGTAAGTGCAATAGGAAAGATATGGAATGACAAAGAAGTCCTACAAGAAGAGGTGCGGCTTCGGGTTTCCTAAAACTAACCCGCAGGATGCTAATGCCCTAAATTCTATGCTCAGGGAAGTTTTAAGTTCTGTTTTTCATATTCCCATTTTTAAATAAAATAATTTGCAAGTCCTTCCTTATTCTGGAATGAAAGTGGCAACAAACTTAGCAGAGGAACTCTGTTCTGGGGGTACGGAATATAGAATCATGCATTCTGGCTGATTGCAGTCTTGATTCCAGCACTTACTAGCTGAGTGACCCTAAACGAGTCATCACTCTGAGTCTTGTTTCCTCATTTGTAAAATTGTCATGGTACCACAGAGCAAATTGTTGCCATTCAATGTTAGTTTTCCACCCA
This sequence comes from Cebus imitator, assembly GCF_001604975.1. NCBI lineage: Eukaryota > Metazoa > Chordata > Mammalia > Primates > Cebidae > Cebus > Cebus imitator. The sequence goes on from NW_016107372.1 coordinate 6,011,026, forward strand.
TCACATCCACCACACTTGAGTAGGAGAATTAGTGAGCTGCATGGTTTTACTATTAGATGTGCACATGACAATATAAAGAAAACACTAAGAACACTCAACAAAAGAGTAGAATGAGCCTCCTGATTTGAGATGGGTACAGCGGGGCAAGGACAACGTACCCACAGAAGCACCAGCTTCTTAACATGGATTATTGTGAGATGTCAGTTTGTACCACATTCAGATGAATCAGTTTTCCTTGTGCTATATTTAGAAGGAAGTAGCTTTGGCACAGATAAGCTAATATCCTTATATTACTAAAACTTTCTTTTCTTCTAATGGAATAATGTTGCTTGAAATCTCTCATCTACCCCATAGATGGAAGTGTATGTCTCTGAATCTCTAGTGAGATAGAATTGATCTGCTCAAGGGTATGGTTAATAATTGTTGGCAAGAATTGATGTGCTCAAGGGTATGGTTATGATTGTTGGCAAGATATATAAAAGGGAATTTGGTTTGATGACTATTGCAAAATCTCTTATTTTATTAATAAAGATTTTATTTCCTTTGAATCAACACTGTAATACTTGTTAATAGTACTGCAAATAGCTATTGCAAATATATCATCACACTATTAGTGGGAAGTAAAGGAAAAGCTTAATGGAAAAAAAGCATCTGAAAAGATTTTGGTGATATTAAAAGCATAAAATACAGAAACTAAGTCATCTCCATAAGTAATTCATTGTGGAAAAAAAAGTGTGTTTCTATTAGGCTAAACACTCTGCATAATATATTAGCTAAGCATATGATCAACTACCTTTGCATTAGAAAAAGGACAAGTTAGAACTCACTAGTCTTTTACTAGCTGTATCATAAAGTCATGGATATGTAGGAAACCCATTGTTGAGCATCTTGTGTTGCTTCCTCATGAGCAAATGCATTCTATCCACACTGGGTCTTCTTTCTATGTTTATTTTCCCTTCATTCTACTTTTGGCTTTTGCCCATATATCCACTTAGAATGTTTTGCCCACCAATCTTGACCTGGCAGTTTCATTTCACATGTAACCTCTTCAGGAATGCCTCCCATACTTTAGCAGTTTTCTTTTCATCCTGAAATTTTGCCTTGTCTTTAGAACATGAGCTTGTCTCCCTAGTGCCTAGAATCGTGTCTGATACTTAAAAAGCAACAGATGTTGAAGAATGAATGAATGAATAGCTAAGTTCTTGTATTTTAACCCCATAGTGTGGATTGATTCAAAACCAACATAAGGCAAAGATGCTCACAATTTTAAATGTTTACTTTTGAATTACTCCTTAAAAAAAAGATACCCGAGTAAGTGGCAAAATATAATCATTAGTGAGATCTCTCTCCTTCAACTATGCCAGTGTAGGTCAGCCAACGTCCATCCTTGACACCTCCTTTGGTGATATAAAGAAAGAAGAGGCAGGCCAGGGTGGGAGGTGTGCAGAGGGACCCAGGAGTCTTAGGCTTTCAGAGGTTCTAGCCTGCTGCTCCGACACATAAGGACAGTTGAAGTTTTAGCATATTTTTAACACAATTGATAACCAAAATGAGCAACTGGAATCTCATTTAGTTCTGCCTCATATTTCAGGCTTTGAATAATCAATCAAGCTGCTATAATAGTTTCTTGAACTAAACAAAAAATAAAAATTATTTCTCCAGCTACCTTTTTACATTTAAGCTGGCTCAAGCCTGTAATCTCAACCCTTTGGGAGGCCAAGGTAGGCGGATAGCTTGAGGCCAGGAATTTGAAACCAGCAAGGGCAACATAGTGAGACCCCACCTCTACAAAACTTAAAAAAAAAAAAATTGGTTAGATATGGTATCACTGCTTGTGGTCCCAGTTACTTGAGAGGCTGAGGTGGCAGGAACGCTTGAGCCCAGGAGTTCAAAGCTGCAGTGAGTTATGACTGTGTCACTGCACTTCAGCCTGGGCAACAGAGTGAGACTCTGTCTCAAAAAAAACACACTGATTTTAAATTTACATGTAAAAAAAAAGAATATTGTCACTCGTCACTCAAAGAGAATAGGAATGAACCCTTTTGTGAATTGATTATTGAGCAAAAATACAGTTTTTTCTCTTAGTATTATACACATTCATTATACATAAAATATAATGATAGGCTAGGCTTGGTGGCTTACTCCAGTAATACCAGCACTTTGCAAGGCTGAGGCTGGTTGATCACCTGGGGCCAGGAGTTTAAGACCAGTCTGGCCAACATAGTGAAACCCCATCTCTACTAAAAATACAAAAATTAGCTGAGTATGGTGGCACATGCCTGTAATCCCAGCTACTTGGGAGGCTGAGGTGGGAGAATTGCTTGAACCCAGGCAGCAGAGGTTGCAGTGTGTCAAGATCGCGCCACTGCACTCCAGCTTGGGAGACAGAGTGAGACTCCATCTCTCTCTCTTTCTCTCTCTCTCTCTATATATATATATATATATATATATATATATATGTGTGTGTGTGTGTGTGTGTGTGTGTGTACACACATATATATACATGTTAATTAAATTTGGTAATGATGCTAAATGTGGTGATTTTGAATTCACAAGTGAGGGTGAAAAGAATGAGAAAACTTTTAACTTCAAGAATTATACAGTGTATTCAAGGTCACTTTAAGAGCTATTGGCTACTATTCTTAACAGATAATTACTAAGATAGAGCTTAAATATATACACTAATTGCAATTGCAATTTATTTATTTATTCATTCATATTTATTCATTCATTCCATGCATATTTGAGTATTTAGCACATACTAGCTTTGTCCTAGTTTCTGGGAATGCAGTAGGGAAAAACATGGCTGAGCAGTCTGCTTTTGTAGGATCTATGCTCTACTGTAATTGGGGAAAGAAAAAATACACAAATACATGAACTGGCACATTTCAACCCAATCAATGCCAACTGTATATAAGACAAATGTATGTGTGAGGGGGAGGGATTAACTTGGATACTCACTTCTTTTGATTCATTTTCCATTGGATTTACGCATTTACGCATGTCAAAATAGTCCAAAGACCTTGAATGATATGAAGCCATAGATGCTGTTCCCCTGCAATAAATAACCAACACTTTCTCCGAACAAAGACATGATGTACCCTCTAGTGCAGATACCTCAAACCCAGTGTCCTTTTCAATTCCTTTGTTTTCCACTCTATGTAAAGTAATCCACCAGTTTATGAAAATCCAGCCACAAGTTGGAAGGGGTAGATTAAGCTCTAGTAATGCTAAATTTTAATTAAATCTTAGAAAAAGATATCGTATCTAAATAGATTGTTGGGTAAATGGAAGAAATAAACCAGTCAAATGTGCAATTGCAATTAGTGGATATATTTAAACCCTACCTTAGTAATTATCTGTTAAGAATAGGAGTCGACAGCTCTTCAACTGACCTTGAACACACTGAATAATTCTTTAAATTAAAAGTTTTCTCATTCTGTATGCCAGTGTTAATATCATTTTCCATTTCTGACCTCAAACAGAGATGTGTCCTAGAGTATATTATGTGATCTAAGATCTGCCTATAAAAATTTTCTGCATTAATAGAAATCATTATTAATTTGTTGAAAATTAATATGTCTTGGTACTCATATAGCATCTCAAAGAGTTAGAATCTTATCTTCCATCTTAGCACACATAGAACAGCTGAGTTTCCACTTAATTTCTCCCACAGATGTTAGTTTGTGTTTCCAATATGAGGCTTTTTTCCCTGGTCATATTTCTAACCTCTTCAGACCTTTTTATGTTATCTTTTCACCCTCACTTGTGAATTCAAAATCATTGCATTTAGCATCATTAGCAAATTTAATTAACATACTTTTCTAGACAGTTCGTAATGATGTTAAACAAAAACCTGATGTGTTACTATAATGACATCAAAGTCAGTTGGCTTTTTGAGATAACTAGCTATACAGGAGAGCAGAGGTGGGAGTCTCTGCCACAAAAGGAGAAACTGAGAATAGAATCTAGCAAGTTGGGAAGAAATGGGATAGGACATCCTTGCTATCATATTCCAGGCTGATGACCAAGAAATGCACTCAGAAAAGCTGAAGCAATGGAGTGGTGAAACAATTATGTTTTGGGTTCCTTCAGGTTAGTATTACGAATATGACTATATTAAATAAAAACAATTCTGAGTTTCTTCCTCCATGGGGATCATTAGATGATTGAAAGTTAATGATTATAATAACTAGCATGCACTGAAGACCTGATAGTCACTGCAATTGGCACCAAGATACATTTTTTAAAGCCTTGAAGACATGAACCCTGCTTTTAAAGAGTATGCATTGTATGAGAGACACAGAAGTATAGTTAATTTTAATTCAAAATGAGAACTGTAGAATGGGCCATGGAAGATAGAAGAGATAGTGAACTGGGTGAAATGGGTGGAGCTCAAAGAATGAATAACATTTGAATTGAATTTGTAAATAGCAGTGTGAGAAAGATGGGAAGAAGTTTATCAAAGGGAGAGATGAATGTGTGCGAAGGTGTTTGAGATAAGACATGTTCCTATGCTGGGGAATAGCAAGTGGGCTTAGAGCGGTTGGAATAAAATCTGTCTGTGGCGACAGCAGGTGAAAGTGATGGAAGAGAAGGCTGAAAACCAGAAGACCGGCTCTTGCATGCCTTGTGAGGGTTTGAAGTTGACCCTGCAGACAGTGAGTGGGGATTGGGAGCAGCATACAAGTTAAAGTTGGGAATTAACATGATAAATTGATGTCAATATTGTGATAAATGGACTGATATGCTAAAGAAATTTTAATCCTGTTACAATGTTTATGTATTTCAACTATTCTAATAATAGCTATATTACTCAGATGTAATAAATAGATATATGCAAGCAAAATTCCACACAAATAAATGGATATTTTAGTTTGCCTATTGATTTCTCCTCCATCTCTGAAAATAAATTTATTGTCACTAAAATATTAATCATTCCTCTAAAAGGAGATCATATAAAATGTATTTTATAGTAAAAAATGCCACTTATTAAAATGTTCATAACATATTTTTTTTCTAATTTTTCTAGTTATGTGAGAATTAATTAACAAGGCGTTTTTAAGTGCAGCTATTAAAATATGTCTAATTCTTTGTATATTTATACATATCCAGTATATTTACCTAATTTTCTAGTTGTCTTAGAAATAACTAACAAGGCCTTTGTTAAGGTCTGCTGTTATGAAAACATTTCTAAATCATTTCAATACAGTATTCTGCCTCAAGAAACATAATTAACATGATATTAGTGCTGATGATGAACAATTTTGCAGTTAATTAAAGCCTGAGTATCAATTCCTTTTTTTATATAGTAGTAAACATTTAAATGTAGATGGCATAAAAATAGTTCTGTAGATCTCAAGACATTATAAAAAGCTTTAAAATTTTTAACTTAATATGTGAGAACAACATGTTTGATGGTTTTACTCCTAAACAGAAAGCCCCCAGTATTAGTTAATAAGGCCTTAAACCAATAGCTTTGAGCATGACGCCATCCATATATTAAATTATAGATATATGTTTGTTCATTAAATGAATGAATCTTCGGTTAAAGCACTTGTAATGTAAATTGATTAAATATATGGCTATTATCCATTTTACTGACAGATGTTCACCATTCCCCTGAGGCATACAACTTGCTGTTATCTATATTTATGGAGCATTCACAAAGATTTAGGCACTGGGCACACCCTGTGCATTAAGGCTCCCTGTTTTTCACAGAATTTTACCTTCTGCTAGTACATCACCTGGCTCTTAAATATATTAAACATGTCACAGCAAGATACAAATGCAGTTCTACTTATATATCCATTCAACCAATTTAATTTGATTTTATTTGTGTGGCTGGCACTATGCTAGGTGCTTGAGATATACATAGAAAAAAATGGATACATAGGACAAATGTGGTCTCCACCTTCATGGAATTTATGGTGTATCAGGCAAGAGAGGCATTAAGCAGGTAATTACAAATGTTAACACTGCTAAGAGAATTAGAAAAATTAAAGTACTGTGGAACCCATAGGGTAGGCACTATTCTAATTCAGGGAGCAAAAAATCTGATTACTTGTTTTTTCAGTTTTGCTCTAGTTTCTTATTTTTTTAGGCTTCGTGTTGAGACCATGCATTTATTTGTTCATTCCACCAAAGTTAATCAGTATAACAGTCAAGTCTAGCAGGATGAAATGTCAGAATCTTCATCCAAGCAATTTGGAGACACTCCATTCATGATGGGGCTATTGGGTGGATACGGGAGGTGTTTAAAATTACATTTTAAAAAGTGTACAAACCATTTATTTCTAAAAGAAAGAAACCCCCAAAATCTGAAAACTGAATCATTACCTTTTTTTATTACAGCATTTTCCAAGTTTTGTTCACATTAAATTTTCCACATCCAAATTTATAGACAGTATTTTAGCAATCAAACCAGTTTAGAAATGAAATGCCTAATGTTCCATTATTTTAATAGAAATCTAAGGAACAAAACTCATGTGGCTCTTTTATCAATCAGGATTTTGATCATCACTGTTAACGCCACAAGGATATAATATGAGAGGTGAAGTAAATTTTCTGTCCACGCAAAAATAGTAATAAAGAATGAAGGTGACATTATTGCTTCTTATCTGCTAAGCTTCATTATTCACCTGTCTTATGCCATTTCCCAACCACATTATCAGTTCCTCTTTCCTTGGGTGTTTCTGATACTTAACAATGGTTTAATTATAGTTACCCAGAATAATATGGGGAACAAAATGATCAGGCAATATAAAGGATATTTAATTTCCCAGTGTCAACCACAATACAAGTTTCATCTAAATGACTATTTTAATCATGTCTAGAAGTCTTGTCCAACAGCTATACCAATGCAATGGCACTTTGCATCGATTTAATCTGTTAGATAAAATATATGGACCAAGAAGACACAGTTGTGAGTCACATATAGGTACCCCGGACCCTCCCCACTTTCTCATGACATACAAACTCTCTGCTTTCCCTTTCCTATTGTGATCCATGACTAATTTACAGCAGCTGAAAGCTGACCTCAAAGAAAAAACTTCCGTCTGCTCTCCTTTGATCTTTATGGCAGCTACAAACTAAAACACTTTGAAAATCTCTAAGTCTAGGCATCCAGGGACAGACTGTCAGTCAGGCAGTAACCTTTACTGAGATTCAGCACGCGGTCAGGGTGCCGCTCTGGAAGCTCTGGTATATTACAAAGGTACTGAATGAAGTTCCTGCAGAAGCCCTGATGGTCAAGGGCTCTTAGAGTGAAAGACAGTAATCAATTCCGGGATGAACCTATGACTATACAAAGCAGATCTATTACTGCTGGAAATTTTCCACTGAACTCTACTCTTCAACCTCTGAAATTGCACTGAAATACTGATAGGATTGCCCGTGACATCATTTTATAATTCAGCTGCTGGCTCAATCCCACCCAGACAAGTCAATCATTCCAGAGAGAGAATAATGAAAATAACCCCTCTGGGAATAAAAACATATCACCATATATTCTAGAGAAGAGGTATTGTTTTGATATTTACTATTGCATTTCATTTAACAATGCATTTAAGTTTTGTTTGTTTGTTGTCTTCTAGTAGTTAACTGTATTGTATAATTTGGAGAGCCGTATAGGGGAAACTTTTCCTATTTGTATGCATGATCTTGTCATATATAAAGAGAGAGCCATGGATTGAGGGATGATGATTAAGGAACAAGGGATTTCTTTTTGGGGTGGTGAAAATGTTCTAAAGCTATGTGGTGATATGACCATACTAAATAACATTGTACTCACCTCCTTTAAATGAGTGAATTGTATGCTATGCCAATTATATATCAAAACTGATTTTAAAAAAGTAAATATCTAACTTTCTGTATTCATGGGCTTTTTGTTAAATAATACCCATGTCCAACATTCTTCTCCTTTCTTGATTGAATGTATGTGACTGTTTGCAAAATTCAGGGTTACTTATTCACCTTAGCCAACATAAAAGAAAAAAAAAGGCTTTGCAGGCTGAGTTAAAAGACTGAATTGGATATTACCTAATCCATATGGTTTAATGAGATGCAACCTTTTTAATTATAAAGTGGCATTCACTTACCCAAAACGCAGACAACACATATAGCTGTTCCCATCATTCTCTGTCTTTGAGAAGTACCTGTTTGTTGTGCTTTAGCTCTAGTCTGTGATGTGGATTATTGAGGGCTTTCCTTTCTCCTTCATCTTCCTCCTGAAATAGCTCTCAGATCATGCTGCTCCTTAGGCATTAGGCTAACGGAAAGTAACTTAAGTTTTTTCAAACAACGACTGCCTCCACAATTTCTCTCTCTTTTTTTTTCATCCAAGTATAAGTACATAAAATACTATATTATTCCTAAATACATCAAGGAAAATGTATGCCTTTTATGACTTGCTTGCTTTCATCTTTGTCCAAATGACCCCCTCAAAATTAAGTTGTAGACGTTTACATGTATAAAATGATAACAAAGCAGAAACAAGACAAAGTAACATCAAATTCTTGAGAAGAAAATTAAGGGCTGGAATAAGGAGAAAAAACAAAAGGATGCCAGTTACATATGGCTACTTGGCTACCACAGCTGAAGGACAAAACATCATGAAAACTAAATAATGACCTTCATTTCCCAATCCAGCTCCCCGTCCCAGGCTCCTTCTGAAATTGGTTTGCCTCTAATGTAAAACCCAAGATATAACAAACCAATAGAATTGTTATTTAAGTTCATTTTGTTTTAGCTATTCTTAGTTCAAAAAAAAAAAATCTGAATTCAAGGTCAACTCCAGGGTCATTTTGAAGCTATAAAATAAACAAAGATTATACTTAAAGGATCCAATTAAAAAAAGAAATAGAGTGATTCAAGGGATACCACAATGTAGGCCTTCATACTTGGAATTATTCTTTGGGTCACCACAGCCAGTATTTTATACTTAGGACTAATCCTTAGTTTGAAACTATCAGGGAGTCTCAATAATTTAAAAACGTAAGTCTTATCACTTATGGCCTGACAATTAATGTACTTGCTTATTAATGGAAACAACTAGAATCATCAAAGCTCTCGCTCTTTCTCTCACTTCCCACCCTAATAGTCTTCCAAACTGTTTACTTAGGCTCTGCTAATCTTTTCCACATTTCCTTCATGGAACAGATTCAGCTAATACCTTTACAGGGAATCCCAAGTCCTTATCTCCAATGTAGTCCTTTCACTCAAGTGCCACAGCTCAAAATGCTATCAGGCACTTCTACTTAGATTTCTCAAAAGCATTACTTTTGAAACTGAATTCTTCACACATTCCCATTTTCCAAAGAACTTCCCATCCTAACCACTGTGTTTTGTCAGAGGCTGTTACCATTTTCTCAATTTCCTGAGCCCAAAGTTCAAATCATCGTTTTCCTTCATTTCCTACATCCATTTAATCTCTAAGGCTTATTGGTTTTTCCTTTATACTGTTGCATATAATTCTCTACATTTACACTGTCCTTTTCAAAGGGTAACACCTTTTCTCTGAATTACTGCAACAGTGTCCTGGCTGATCTCTACACCCTTATAACCCTAATTTCAGAGTTGGCCTCTTCAAATCAATGTCAAGCACAGTTCTCGATTTGATCTCCCCTAATCATTGCCCTGTGCATGTTGGTCCTGGGTTCAAAAGCCTTGCTGATTCTTACAGCTCATGATAACTTTATGCCTCTTTGTATCTGTAAAGTGAACATTTTATTTGGAGGTCAATTTAAAAACGTAAATTTTCTACATATAATTTTCCCTGACTGCTTCAAATGTCAACAAACTCTTATTCCTCTGAATTACTTTAGAATGTAGAGTTTGCGTAATTTATCAATTAATTGCATAAGGCTTTGTTTAGCCAATATTTTTTTCCTTAGTACTAGTTGAGATTCTTGGGGATAGTAACTATGTCCTTTCTGGTTTACTAAATGATGACAATGGTGGTTTAATGATGATGACACTGATATTCACAAGTCACTCAAAGTAGTAAGGCACGGCTATGTTGGAACATAAGCTGTTCACTCCTAGCAGAAAAAAAGGAATGAATCAAAGATGATTTGACAAATTTTGGGGGAAATGTATTCCAAGGAAAGACCAAGAGCCAAGCCTCTAAAAATAAGGCATGCAGCAAATGCAAGGCTGGAGGATGAGGTAACAAGCAGAGAAAAGGATTCTAGAAAATGGGTTTTGTCTGAATCACAGGTAAAGGCACTTCCTTCCAGTTAATTTGACAGTTTCTAGAAGCAGAATAAAGGCTTGAAAAAAAAAAATTGAATGGTAGTAATTACATGAGAGGTGAAGATTCACAACTTATGAGATAGGAGGGACCAAAAATGGGAGTTAATCAGGAAGACCACGCCAGCCCAGAGGGTAAACAAGGTGTCACATAGACACACCTGGTCCTTCCCATGCAAAGAACAGTGTTTATGGGAAAAGTATCTAGGGTGAGGTATTTTCATTATACATTCCTAGTTTCTTGTTCTTCTCCTACCTTTTGATCAAAACACAGAGCTGATATATTTAGCTCATTTGCCCATGTATTCTAGCTCATTGGTCCATGTTTTTCAATTGAAGTAGCTAATCGATAAAAATTCATAGGATGTCATTTCCTTTTCTTTCCTTCCTGGAGTACAAGGCAGTAACTCATATAAGTGTTTAATCTGAAGACTTATTTTCTTTGACTAAGTCTGGATCAGAGTGGGGGTATAAAAGGGAGGCGAGACAGATTGGTAGCAGTCTATTTTGCTTTTTTACTAAACCACTTCTAGTGCAGAACATATTGCTCAGGTGGAAAAAAAAATCTGTAATCTGTTCAGAGATAGTTTCTCCGTCCAAGGCTAAAGATAGAACAAAATATTCAAAATCAATTTATTGGTTCAAAAAAGAGAGGGCTGAGAAGGCTGGAATAATTCTAGTAGAAATGCTCTTAATACTGGAAGAATAGGCATATTCCTGAGACAGATCTGGTAAGATATAGACCAGACATGTATGCATGGCTACACTACAAAACCAGAGGCTTTCTAGTGGTTAACAAATGATGGGACTGAGGAATACTGACAATGTGTCTACTTCAGTGTTGAGAAATATACTAAGTATGTCTTTCTGAATATTTTTATTAAAAACAATACCAATACCACCACCAAAACAAAACAAACAACCCCCAAAAAATCCTACAAATACTCCCCAAAGGACAAGTTTTGGTTCTTATTCTGTATGTAATAAAAATTTACTGAAGCCGGGCGCTGTGGCTCACACCTGTAATCCCAGCACTTTGGAAGGCCGAGGAGGGTGGATCACGAGGTCAAGAGATCAAGACCATCCTGGTCAACACGGTGAAACCCCGTCTCTACTAAAAATACAAAACATCAGCTGGGCATGGTGGTGCGTGCCCGTAATCCCAGCTACTCAGGAGGCTGAGGCAGAAGAATTGCCTGAACCCAGGAGGCGGAGGTTGCGGTGAGCCGAGATCGCGCCATTGCACTCCAGCCTGGGTAACAAGACGGAAACTCCGTCTCAAAAAAAAACAATTTACTGAAACCTGAAATCCTGGTGCCAACTGTAGTTATTTAAAGATAATACTTCTAATGAATAGTTATCAGCTTAATTGTAATTTTGTCTATTAAAAGATAAAATGTGGTTAATATTTTGTTAACGTCAAATAATAAAGAATATTTGTATTATGAATAGATGCTAAAAAATAAATTGCTAACCCTCACAATAAGACATAACATTTTATTAAATATTAACGATTAAATTTCTAATTATTGTTTTAAGACAGATCTATAATTTGAAAAGGGCATTGAATAAAGCCTTTAGAAACATTGAAGATATTACATATGTACTATCAGTCATTCATTCCAAAAAATCTCATGTTTGTTACCAAACACTCTTGAAGGCAGTGAAAATATAATGATGAAATGGGCTAGGAATCCTGCTTATAGAACTTATAAGGGAATTGAATACCTCCAAGATCGTCTTTGAGCTCTCTTTTTCTATCATTTCTGATTTTCTCTGGGTGCTGGATTTGTTTCAATGGGCTGCTTTCTTTATACTATGTGCACATAGATGCCTCCTAGCTTTGCCTCTCAGCTTTTGTAATTTTAAAAAATAAACTATTATTCCTCTGTTTGGTTGGATATACCTTCCTTGTGACTGAATGTGAGTGTCCACATTGGTAAGAAAATATCAGCCTTCTTTGGAAATACAATTATAGCAAAGTGGAAAACATTCTCTGAAAGAAATGCTAGTGGAACACTTGAAAGATCAAATGGCACACCACAAACAGCATCCAATAAATCTTTCAACCACATTATTTACATTATTAAATCTCAAAAGAAAATAGTGAAAGACAAAGTCCAAAGCAACATCTGAAGGACTGAAAGAACTCAGCAGAAATTTCTCCTTTCCCATGGCAAATAAGCCAGAATATAAGGCTTGAGTCTTGAAAACTAATTGCCTGCTTGGTCAAATAAACACATGCCAAAGATGACATAATCCTGAATCTCCATAACACAGCAACCACAGTGTCAGTATAATTTTAAATACTGTATATGCAAAGACAAAGAAAAATATGACTTAAAAAAATTAGAAACAATCAAGATTATCCTTGTGTTGGAATATGTGGACAAGGACTCTAAAGTTCTATTTAAATCTCTCTAAGAAATAAAGGAAAATGTGATCATAATGAATAAATAGATAATTCTAGCAATTAAATAGAAAATATAAGAAGAACCAACTAAAAATTCTAGAACTAAAAAAAAATGAAATATCCAAATACAAAATTCATGAGATTGTCTTAAAAGCATATTGGAAATGCCAGAAGAGAGAAACGGTGTTCCTGAAGCAAAATCTGTAGATCTAAAACAAATGAAGGAAAAAAGATCTAAACACACCAAGTGAAAAAAAGAATGAACAGAGCTTCAAGTATTTGTGAAATAATGTAAGTGAGCTGACATACCTGAACTTGGATTCCCAGAAGGAGAAAAAATGAAGAAAATAAAGTTAAAAACAGCTGTGAAGAAATTTTCCAAAATTTGGCAAAAACCATAAATCTGTGAGGCTTAGTAAACAAGATAACATAAAAAGAAACCAATGTTAGACACATCATGGTCAAGCTATTTAAAACCAAAGATTAAGAGAAAACATTAAAAAACAGAAAAAAAAAACATCAAATTACATAAACAGGAACAATTACACTAACTTCTTATCAGAAAAAATGAAAGTCAAAAGGCAATGGATAGCCTTTCAGATACAGAAAGTAAAAGAAATCTGTGAATTCAGAATTCCACGTGCTGTAAAAATATCTTTAAACACAATGATAAATATATCCCTTTTAGTAACAAATGATCAACCAGCAAGTCAATAAGGAATAGATGACTTCAAGGAGACTGTAAACAAAATGGAGCTAAAAGCTATCCATAGAAAAGGCTACCCAACAACATCAGAAAATATTCTCTTCATGTGCTCATGGAATATTCTGTAAGTGAGATCATATTTTAGGCCATAAAATACACCCCAATGTATTTTAAAGGAATGTAATCATATAAAGTAGGTTCTCTGACCAAGAATTAAACTGGAAATCAGTAAAAGAAAGAAAATTTAGGAAATTTTTTAAAATGTAGGGATTAAAAGCACATTCCAAAATAATCAATGGGTCAAAGAAACATCCCAAAGGAAATTAGAAAACACTGGGAGATGAGTGACAACAAAAATATAACATACAAAAACTTATAGGATGTGTGTATACAATCTTTAGGTGGGTATTTCTTAGCTATAAACATCTACATGTAAAAAGAAGAAAACTTTCAAATCAATAAGCTAAACTTTCACCTTAACAAACTAAAGAAAGAAGAGAAAACTAAACACAGAACAAACAGAAGGAAGAAAATAATAACAAAACTCCAGTACAAATAAATCAATAGAGATTAGAAGAAAAAACACACATTGCTGCTTTGAAAACATCAACAAAATTGTCATCTTTCAGCTAGACTGCACAAGAAAAACAGGAGATAATTTAAATTATTAAAATCAGGAATAAGAGGTACCATCATTACTGACCTTACAGAAATAAGAAGGGTTATAAGAAAACACTATAAATGACTTGATGACAACAAATTCAATGACATACATGACTTTGCTACAATGACACACAATTTAGGTAGAAAGATGTAAAATACTAAAACTAAATCAAGAAGAAATTGAAAATATCAATAAACTTATAACAAGTAAAAAATGGAATCATTAAGCAAAAATCTTCCCACAAATTAAAGCCTAGGTCGAGATAGCTTCACTGGTGGATTCTACCAAATTCTTTCTAATCTCTTCCACGAGAAGAAAAAGAGAGGAAGAGAAGAAGAGAGGGGGGAAGACAGTTCTCAAATCATTTTATAAAGCCAGTTACTATCCTGATACCAAAACCAGAAAAAGGAGTCACAAGAAAAATAGGCCCATATCCCTTAAGAATATAGATTCAAAGTCCTGAACAAATGATAAATTGCAAATGAAATCTAACTATAAACATATATATAAAGTGTCATACACTATGGCAAAAAATACTTTATCCTAGGAATGCAAGATTGGAGTAATTTAAAAAAATCAATTAATATAATATACCATATCAACAGAATAAAAGACAAAGAATAATGATTATTCCAATGGACACAGGAAAAGTATTTGAAAAAATCCAACGCTCCTCCATGATTAAAAAAACAACAACAACAAAAAAAACACAATAACTGATAAACAGAAGAGAACTTCCTTACCTGATAAAATTTATCCCTGAAAAATATGTCTCTGATAAAAAAAAAAATTATCTCTGATAAATTTACAACTTACCATCATAATTAATGGTGAAATTCATTAGTCCATTCTCACATTGCTATAAAGAGCTACCTGAGACTGAGTAATTTATAAAGAAAAGGTGTAATTGGCTTATGGTCCTGCAGGCTTTACAAGAAGCATGGCTGAGGAGGCCTCAGGAAACTTTTAATCACGCAGAAGGTGAAGGCGAAGCAGGCATGTCCTACATGGCTGAAGTAGGAGAAAGATAGAATGGGGTGGGGCTACACACTTTTAAACAAGGAGATCTCATGAGAACTCACTATCACGAGAAGAGCAAGGGAGAAGTCTGTCACCATGATCCAATCACGTCCGACCAGGCCCCTCCTCCAACATTGGGGATTACAATTCAACACAAGATTTGACTGGGGACACAAATCCATACCATATCAAAGACTGAATGGTTTCCTCCTAAGATTGGGAACAAGAGAAGGAGGTCTGCTCTAACCACTTCTATTTAATATTGTGTTGGCGTTTCTAGCCAAGGCAATTAGGCAAGAAAAAGAAATAAAAGGCACCCATTTTGGAAAAGGAGAAGTAAAACGATCACTTCTTGCATATGACATAATCTCCTATATAGAAAATTCTAAGGAATACACACACATACACACAAACACTATGAGAGTGAATAAATGAGTTCAGTAAGATTTCAAGATCTAAAACCAGAACACAAAAATCAATTGTACTTCTATAATTTAGCAATGAATTATCTAAAAAATAAATTGAAAAACAATTTTACTTGTAATAACATCAAAATGACTAAAATATTTGGGAATAAATATAACAAACAAGCCAAAGACTTGTACACTGAAAACTATAAAACATTAATTTGATATGTATTAGAAGCCTTAACATTAAAGGTAAAGCCATAAATCTTCTAGGAGAAAATATTTTATAATCTCTTCATGTAGTGTCAGAAAGCAAAAGTTTCTTAGAGGATGAAAAGCAGTAATTCCAAACATAAAAATAGATTAAGAAATAAAAATTTTTCTCTGTAAAAGGAATCCTTAAGGAAATGAATAAGCAGCCACAAATGCAAGAGGATATTTGCAAAACATGTATCTGACAAAAGGACTCATATTAAAAGTATATAAAAATTACTGCAATTAAATAAGAGGATTACAGAAAATTGAATTTTAAAAACACAAACAACAGACAATAGATGATGGCCTAGATGTGGGGGAATGCTTATGCACTGCTGGTAGGAATATAAATTAGTGCAACCTCTGAAAAACAGTATGGAGATTCCTTAAAGAGCTAAAAGTAGACCTACCATTCAATCCAGCAATCTCACTACTAAACATCTACCCAAAGGAAAAGAAGTCATTATATGAAAATGACACCTTGCACATGTATGTTTAGAGCAGCAAAATTTACAGTTGCAACGATGTGGAACCAACCTAAGTGCCCATCCACTAATGAGTGGATAAAGAAAATGTGGTATATATACACTGTGGGAGACTACCCAGCAATAAAAACAAAGAAAATAATGTCTTTTTGGAAATGAAGGCCATTATGCTAAGTGAAGTGACATAGAAGTGGAAAATAAAAAACTATGTTGTCACTTAGAAGTGAGAGCTAAGCTATGAGTATGCAAAGGCATACAGAGTGACATAATGGACTTTAAAGACTCAGAACAGGGAGGGTGGGAAAAGGGCTAGTGACTTAAACAAACTACATATTAGGTCCAATGTACACTACTTGGATGATGAGTGCACTAAAATCTCAGAACTCACCGTTACCCAATTCATCCATGTAACAAAAAAAAACTTATACTTCAGAAGTTATTGAAATAAAAATAAATTTAAAAAACACAAACTCTTAAATGAATATTTTCCAAAAAAAATTTATGAATAGCCAATAAGCACATGGAAAGTTATTGAATATAATGAACAGGAAGTTGCAACCACAATCGAATATCACTACAATCTCATCAGAAAAAATTTAAAAAAAGATTGTCTGTCAAGTCTCAAATAAAGGACAGCATATACAGTGGCTGGAACTCTCATAAATTGCCAATGGAAATGTAAGATGATACAAAGACTTGAAAAATATTGTGTTTTTTGTTTGTTACAAATCTAAGCATGCATTCACCTCTGACACAACAGTTGCATTCTGAGGTATTTAATCAAGAGGAATAAAAAAATATGTCCACAAAAACACTTAGTCAAGAGCCTTTATAGCAGCTGCATTTTTAAGGGTCAAAAACTAGAGACAACACAAATATCTATCAATATAAGACTGGATGAACAAATTGTGGTGTAATCATTCAGGGGAGTATTAATCAGCAACTAAAAGAAATAAAGCATATACAAAAGCATAATCTCAAAGTCATTGTGTACTGTATGTATATGGCATTTCATAACTGACAAAACTAATGTAAAGAAAAAAAAAAAAAAAACCTCACAAAGATAAGTAGTTTCCTATAGGTGAGCAGGCTGAGAAGTAAGAGGAAATCTCCAAAAATGATGAAATTGTTTGTAGTTTAATATGAATGTAGTACGTTTCAAGGGCGAATGTACTTTTCAAAACTCTTTAAATTTTATTCTTAAAATTTTTCCCTTAAGGTATGTAGACTTTACCTTTAAAAAATACTGTAAGCAAACAGTTAAGAAAAAAAGCTATGAAAAAAGTGATTACTCATGCTTAATGCCCTTTAAAATAGTATTGTTATCTGTTCAGGATGACTGAAGGCAAGATAGACCTAGGAATCTGAGATGGTAGGGAGAGTAAGTGCTTGCTAGCGGAGGTTCTCTGCCTCTGAGTCCAGAAAGCTTCACAGTATATTTTGTGAGTTCACTCACAGTAAACTTTTAGTCTAATTAATAAGGAGAAACTGTCAAAGTGATAGAAGAACAAAATCATACAATCTTGGAATCATTAGTTACTAGAGAAGAAGACACTGAATAAAGGAAGGTCACCCCATGTCTGTAGCGCCGTATGACAAGCAATAGAAAACTAGACATCTAATTTTTCATGTGTTCATTACTGAGCACCATTCAGGGTCCTTGCATGCACAACTCTAGGACTATCATTGGCTGTGAAGTTGTTCCAAAAGTCCATTCAAGACAGGAATGTGAATGGTGAGCTCCTGGAGCCATGTAACATGGCAGGTGGTTCAGGAACCATTTATATATGACAAGAACTGTGCCAAAGGCTGAGGATAATTACAGAGACATTGTTCCAAGAGAAATCACATATTGTGGCAGAGACACAAACAAAAAAGAACACTTTCACATATAAATACACACATGCACACACACAGTATTTCCAAGCTAAACTAAGAATTGTATTTGTAATAGTAATTAGCGGTTAGATACTTGGTAGTGCAAGGCTTTTGAATTATCAGAAATTTAATTTTTGAAATTTTTTAAAATCATCAGACTTACACATGGACTTCAAAAAGGATGATGAAGAATGATGGCAGAAGCTGGGGATTTTAGACACACATGTTAATTATAGCAATAAATAGAAATGCATTAAACATTCCCATTAAAATAATACAACTCTGAGTCAAAATTTAAATATGTACTGCTTTAAGAGAAAAACTTAAGATAAGAGTACTTTAACAATTTAAAAGAAAAATAAGAAAAGGCTTAATAACCAAAAGGCAAGCACTAACTGTACACTGAAGAAAACTTACAGACACCGTCCTAACCAAGGACAAAGCTAACATTACCAGCAATGAAACAACTAGACACTATTGGCCTCCTGATATGATGCACTGAGATTCCTGTGGCATTGTTGAAGAAGATAGCATAGCCTAAATTTAATTATGAGAAATTATCAGACCAATTCAAATTGATGTACATCCTACAAAATAACTGTACTATATCCTTCAGAAGTACCAAGATAAAGAAAGACAAAGAAAGGCTCTGAATCCTTTCCATTTAAACAGGCTATGATGGATACACTGCTTAGTTGGAAGTTGTTTAGCTGTTATCATTTCTTAAAAATTACACAAAATTAGTAGATTTGATTAAAAATGTGATCATATTAAAAATAATATTCTTAGGGAAAAAAAGAGTCTAAGGAGACCTTACAACTAAATGCAACACATGATCCCAGATTGTATCCTAAACCCAGGAGAATATTTGTGAGAAAGGACATATGGATACAAGTGGCAAAATCTGAACATGGACTACAGATTAAATGATAGTATAGTAACAATGCTAAATTTTCTGATTTTTTATAATGGTAGCACAGTTATGTAAGAGAAAGTTCTTGTTCTTAGGAAACACTCATTGGTGTATTAGAAGCAAAGGGCTATGATGTCTCCTGCACACTCTCCAATAATCCTAAAATATAGATACATGATGGAGAGAGAAAGAGAGAGAGAAATAATGTAAAACAATTGTGCAAAGTCTTCGAGGTATTTAAACCTAGGGTATATATATGTAATATCTTTATATGATTTTTGCCACTTTCATGTAAGTTTGATATGATATTTATGAGTTATAAAAATGTTTAATTTCACTGTGAAAAAATGAAAATGCCTATTGAAAGGTTAGGTAAAGGGTTGTTCTAATTTTGTTGTCTTCTTAGAGTCAAAGAATGAAGGAAAAAAGAATTGGAGATAGTTCTTTTAATAGGTGACAAAAGGACAATTAGGAACCATATGGAAGTTATTTTTCAACATGAAATATTAGACCTGGCAGAAGTTTTTCTGTGTGAACAACTCCTTATACATTTGAATGAATTAACATCAAAACTTCTTTGTGTTTTGATCAAAACTGTATTTGAAATTCTTTCAGTACTCTACCATGAAACAAATTTAGTAAACAGGTGTCACAGGGAAGATCCCAGCTTTAATATCTGCTCTCAAGATCTAAGATTTTGGAGACTAAATTATTCATTTCCTCATTTTGGTTTTGAAGGAAGGGTGAAAAATATGCACTGACTCATTTATTTAACTTAGCCTTCAATTCTCACTCAAAAATCTGATATTGTCACATTTTTCCTTTTTGGCTATACATGCTGTCCGCACTAAGGTAAGGAATCAGAATAGAAATAGTATGTATTCTCTTCTAGGTTGTATTTTTAAATTACCATGCCCTTTAATTTCTTTCCTTAGGAAATTGTACACTAATTTATGCCCCTATTCCCCAAGGTTATATGTTTTTAAAATAGTGATGTGTTATAACTCAAAAAAATTAGTATCATATAGAAAAGTAAAATAAAATCTGCAAAACCTCTAGTGAAGTAAAGTTATACAACATTCTCTCATTTCTATTTTCTTTTTTGAAGTTTTAATTCTTTCAGTTTAGTGGGAACACTACATTAGAATAGTTAGAAGCCAGAAGGAAAAGTACTCAATATTCCATTACCTAATGAAATCGATGTCTTTGTTCATGGCACCCCTTGAACTTGTCCACATGCACATTTTTACTTGTATAAGGCAACGCTACAGACAGAATGCTATTCTACATATAATAGAGAATACCATGCATATATTCTTATTTGCCACAGCTTTTTTCTTATCTCTTCTTCTCCTTTCTTTTTACTTTTCCCTATCTAACTTTCCACCCGTGTTAACAAATTGACATACAACCTTTCATGTGTGAGTATTTTGCATATTCATAGTATATACACAAATGTTTTTTATCAAAGATCTATCTCATTCATCAGAACTGGTGGTTGTCCAATAAATGGGGAGCATAAAACTGATATAGGTATAGCTTGAAAATATTTTTAATTTAATCATATACATTTAAACACATTATGCTTCTAAGAGCGTTACCCAGGTGATTTTAAACTTTCTTGCATCAATCACACCAAAACTTCCATTTTGGGTTTCTTTGAAGTGCATCTCATTTGCTAAGCAATTTAATATAGAATTTTCTACCCTGCTCTTTTCACAATTGTTTTGTCCACATCTATTTTCTAAATATATATGTTTTAGTGACTTTAATTTCTGTAGTCTTTCCAGGATTTTTAATTTTGTTTTCATAGAAGCAATAACTTTTTCATCATATTTATTTATAATCACTTTGTGCAATATTTTATTAAATGTCATACTTCCAATAGGAAGAACAAGTGCCCAAAACGATTTGGTAACAAATAAAACTAATTCTTAGTAAGTGAATGTTTAATGACAGGAATAGAAATGTGTGAATAACCAGATTGAAATCAATTTTCAGGGAACAATCTATGTGATTTTTGCACGTTTCATAGAGGAATAAAGAACATAGATGAATTTGTTGCATCAGTTAAGTGAAATATGGTAGCAAGAACTATTTTCTGTATCTTTAAGATTATTTGTTTTATATAAATGAAATTATCCAATACATACTTATCCACAACTTGCTTTTTTGCCAACTATAGATAATTGCTCTTTCCAAAACAATAGTTTGGATCTAATGCATTCTTTTCAGTAGCTGAATGATGGTTCTTGAATTGAATGTGTTAAAATCCCAATCAACCTTTTCATATTGATAGGCATTAAGATTATTTCCAGATTTGGCTACTTTAAACACTGTTTTAATAGACATTTTTATAAGTATATCTTTAGATACTGCTACCTTTATTTCTGTAGGATAAATTCTCTAAAATGTATTTCTGTAAACTTAAACTTCAAATGTAGTTATACAATACTTTAAAATAAGGCCAGGGTCTCAAAATGGATTATTATAATTCAGATTTACACTTGGCAAGATTTCGACCAGTTTGAAAATTTCAACCAATCTGTGAAGGAATTGCTGATAATTTGAATCCACTAGGACTCAGCAGCCTACCATACGTCTATTGGCTTGAAGAGTTTTGTAAGTAAATTTTCTTGGTCCCCGTACTTCTTGCATATGGAGAATGTTACACCTAGAATCACGCTTATTTATTCCTATGATTTCTCTCACTGCAAAATTTGTCATCAAGTCCGAGAGAGAGCAAGTAAAATTTAGTCTGTATTGAGATGGTATGGAAAAATATGAAGCATTTAACACATAAAGTGTTAATAAATATCTGAACACATGGTTTCCATTTCTTATAAATCAGAAAAAAAAGTTATAACTGTAACATAAAAGTTAGCTTTGTTTTTTCCATAATAATGTGAATTATTTTAAATTTTATATTTATTACAGGCCACTGAGATAAACACACCAGCATGTAATTGATAGACTCCCGTAAAACAGGGACCGATATTAATAAGCTATTTCAGGTAGATTCAAGGTTCATATATATTCTAGAAAAGCATTGGGGCCACTAGGCTACATGAATCTTCCCTTTAATGTCTCTGATAACATGGTACATCTTCTTTTTTTTTCCATTTATTTATTTTATTGCATTTTAGGTTTTGGGGTACATGTGAAGAACATGCAAGATTATTGCATAGGTACACACGCGGCAGTGTGATTTGCTGCCTTCCTCCCCATCAC
>NW_016107372.1:6037523-6073914 GCF_001604975.1 Cebus imitator
GACAACTCACTGCGCTGGCTTAAACAGCGGCACTGAGATTCGTGGCACTTTTTTTGCCCTGGAATCTAGTGTCCTGGCTCCCTGCTCAGTCCCCTTTTTAAACAGACGAATGGGCAACTTCCCATGGCTCCAATCGCCAGCCGAAAGGGCACCAGGACCGGTGTATTTTGTATGGAGAACCGCTGCTCCAGGACGCTGACAAAGCAGCCGCATGGGGCAAAGCAGCGACGCCGGCCAGCACAGCCTCGCTGGCCGAAACAGCCACGCTGGTGACCTGTGCAGCTCCTTCGTCTGGGAATTTCCTAGTCTGTGGGCAATAAAAATGCGGTGTCCACTCACCCTCTGCACTTTCACTGGAAGCTGCAATCCTGAGCTGTTCCTAAGCAGCCATCTTGGATCCTCCCACATGGTACATCTTCTAAATCAGCCGCTATGCCTGAGCATCTAATGACATCCGACTGCTGATTCTGCAAGATGCATGCCTATGTGTTTTGACATAGAGGAGACTTCGCGTATTAATATAATAGTTTTTCTATTGATTATCAGCGTCTTTGAAAAGCTATGGAAGCCTCCTACTAGCCTGAAATTTGGAAGTTGGGCTTTGCTGTACTTTTTTCTAGGTATGTCTTTGCTGTAGACATACCTAGTATATATAAGCCAGAGATGTGGAAGATAATAGACGCCCAGAGTTATAAAAACGTATTTTGCATTATTTTATTTATTGCAGAAGGAAGTATTTTTTTTTTCTATTCAACTCTTCTAGAGTAAGACAGAGATTTTAAAGGAGATTTTAGGTTTATGTTTAATGACTTGTATGTTATCCAATCAGAGAAAATGTCCACATCTCAATTGTAGTATTGTCAAAACAAAAAACAAACAAACAAACAAAAACCTCTTTGGGCTAAGACAGTGATGAAGTTTGTCTTAAGGGTTTCGTTAATGCTTGGCAGACACCAATAAGTTACTAAGCGTTTCTGTAAATCTTGCAATGTATATACACAAAGTGGCTGCATAGGTATGTAACAAATATGTAGGTGATACCATGTCATTTTTATTTCATGCTAAAATCTTAACTAGGACAGTCAACATGAACCTTCACCCCCTCAATTCTTGGGTTAACAGAATTAAAATTGTGTATTTCTCTTTATCAAGACACTTACTAAAACAGGCCTATACATAATTTTATAACCCAATGTTTCCTGACTATTGTCTTTATGTTACACTCAGAATTTCTGCCAAAACCACTAGGTGCCTAAACCTTGGGAGGCAGAGTAGAGAAGCAAAGCAAAAAGTAGGCTGTTGCTTATTCAAAGAAAAAAAAAAGGTTTCCCCACATCTTCAAAGTCAGCAATACACTGGCAATACTTAACAACCAGGTCACAAGAATGGAGTCTGTCTGGCCTGTTGCATTTGCAGATTTTCATGGTGTTAACACTTCCATTATGGATGACCAAGATGATGTCCCTAAATGCAGAGTAAGGAAAAGATGCTAATAACCAGCTCTCTCAAGCCAGCACAATCTCCTTCCAGTAAACCAATTTAAAACTGATTTTCCCACATTCTCTTGGTATGTCTACTCAAATGAAATTGAGTAGGGGATAGAGGTAGATTTATACACATAAAAAGAGAAGTTGTGTTTCTGATTCACAAATGTATTTAGGAGAAAGTGACTAAGGAGAACCAGAAAGAAAGTTATATTTCAGATATGGTTTCAGTAAGACCACATTTCCAAGTCAAGTCACTCTTACATCCCAGTATGTTTGAGAAAACCTATAAATTGATTATTGTTCTTGGGAGGTCTAGGGTTGACTGTTGGAACAAACCATGGCTCATCATAGGTACCTAATAATTTTTTTCTTTTGGTATATGTATTGGACTAATCTAGAGAAGTAGAACCAATGGAATATATATGTATCCTATACCCAGTGTGTGTATATGTGTATCTATACATCTCTCTCATTATATACTCCTATAGAATATATGTGTCCTGTATGTGTATCATGAATGTCATATCTATGATATATAATACCATATCATCACACACAGAAAATTATTTATTATAGGAAATTGGCTCACGTAATAAAGGAGGCTGAAAAATCTCAAGACCTGCGGCTCAAAAGCTGAAGACCTAAGAGAACTGATGGTATAAGTTTCAAAGTCTGAGAAGCAGTAGAGCCTATGATGTTAGTTCAAGTCTGAATTTCAGAGCATTAGCACCAGAAGAGCCCTGGGTAAGTTCCCCAAGCCTGAGTCAATGGCCTGGGAACCAGGAGAATTAATGGTGTTTGTTTCATTTCCAGTCTGAGTTCAAAGACAGAAAAAGATCAATGTTCCAGCTCAAATTAGTCAGGCATAAACAGCAGATTCTCTCTCAGTCAACTGTTTTGTTTTATTCAGGCTGTTAGCAATTGGCCACATCGGGGAAGGCAATTTGCTTTACTCAGTCTATGAGTTCAAATGCTATCCTTATCCAGAAAAACTCTCACAGACATACCCAGAATAATGTTTAACCAAATATCTGAGCACCCTATTGCCCACTCAAATTGAATTATACAATGAACCACCACAAATCTGCCCCTTGTCAACTTGGCACCCATAAACATCAACTTTAATCATACTTAATCTCCAGATAAAGACATGGCAAGGTTGCAATTCTTACTAATATGATACAAGTATCCTATGTACAACTGAAAATGCACAAATCGCTTATCCAGAATAGGAGGTTAAATTTTTGAGTGATGTTTGCTCTTCTCTTTGACATCCTGTAACTTAAATACTATTATATAAAATTAACAATGCTTAAATGTTGTGATAGGAAGTCAACACATTTTATGTCACATGATAAAGGAATAAGAGAGGAAAGAAAATAAAAATATTACCTTAATACATATAAACAAACAAAACATATTTACGACAGAGCAAATAATACTTATGACAATTACCTTTCTGTTTTTTAAACCAGTCATTGCTGGTATTTATAACAATCTTCTTATACAGCTCATTCTATAGTTTCCTTGCATTCAGTAAGCACCTCTACTGGTTGTCAATCTTTACCTGGTGGGGTAACACTTCTCCCTTTCCTAAAGAGTCTGGGCCATTAGTAGTCCTGCTAGGAATGGGTCATTACAGTTTCCTATTGGCCTTAATTACAGGACATCACTAATAAGAGACACTGTGAGATTGTTTGTTTCAGACATACTCTTTCTTACTTTCATTATGGAATCATAACCCAACTTTCCCTTAGAAGTCAGGATCAATCACTCAGGCCAGCACAGTAACTCCATTCTTCTCCTGTTGATTCAGAGACATGGGGAATCTATAGGAGTCAGGCAGTAACAGGCAGAAATCACAACTTTCAATTGAATGGAGTCATTTACTTGGCTCATGTTGGAAACGTTCCCTTTCTTTGGGACTAAGACTTCAAGATCTGCAGAGCAAAAAGTTGTGGAAGCAGAAAGCAACTATTTTGCTAGTGGATCACTAGGGGTAATAGTGAGTGCTGTGATGCCGGTTTCCATTCTGAAACAGGTGAAGCCTCCATAGGTGTGAAACAGCCCCATGTATTGGGTACTTATTCAAAGCACATAGAGTCTTCTGGAGGCCAGCCCTGCAAGGTAATGCCACCTAGTTATCACTCTGAGTCTTCAAAAGGTCATTCCACTGTTTTATCAAGCTAGCTCTTCAGGATGGCTGGGAACATGGTAAAACTAATAAATGACATGAAAGTGGGACCATTGTCATACTTCTTCTATGAAGTGAGTTCCTTGATCAGAAGCACTGCTGTGTGGAGTACAATTATGTTGCTTAAGGTATTCTATAAGTGAATCTTAATCTCCAGATAAAGACATGGCAAGGTTGCAATTCTTACTAATATGATACAAGTATCCTATGTACAACTGAAAATGCACAAATCGCTTATCCAGAATAGGAGGTTAAATTCTAAAGTGAACTTATAGAATACCTTAATAATAATTCTACCATATTGTAAGTTCTGTGACCACTTCCACCTTGCCTTTGACGATTATGTGCTACCACTCGGCCCTTGCTTCCCTGGGACCCAAGTATTGCCATTACATTTAGATTTTCCAATTTGGTGACTGAAGTTCCCATTGTAATGCCTGGCCTATAGAGAAGAATAATCATAGTTTTCTTCAAGGATACCAGAGATCTCACAAATTTACTTCTCATACTTTTAGTAAAAGTTATGCCTTCTGGACCCTCCTAGTGTGGGTAACTAGGTCTGCAATAACAAATTTATTCTAACAATCCAATCGCCTTAACCCTTTGAGTCTTTCACTCTATGTAAAAGCAAGTCAACCCAGCATTTCCAGTTTGATCACTGTGAGCCATGTTTTTTGATTCATATTTCAGCCAACTAAAGAAATTGCTATAGTCCTTTCCACCTCTTCAAGCTGCAACATTAGATGAAGAATCTGTTTATTAATCTCATACTAATAATTTTTTTTCTGATTTGGTATTATGTTCCTTTTACCTTTATCTCATTGTTAAGATCTATTCCAGTACATGTTTTACAGATTCTGCCTTATAAATTAGAAAATTTGTGTAGTTATATGGAAGTATAGAGTGTCTCCTCATGGATCACACTCTTTGTACCTTACCCTTTGCACTCCCCTAAGACATAAATCAAGCTGTAGATCTAGAATCAAGGAGGAGCAGTGAAAGTGTGTCCTAGGGGAACTCAGCATTATCTTCAAGGCAACCATCTCAGGGGAGGCCATTGCAATTTCCTCAGGCAATGGAGGGTTAACTCACTTAGAAGGAGGAAGTTGTGGAGAGGCTGCTACATCCCCTGGGGGTGGGGAAGCCACTGGCAAAGAAGTCTCATCATAATTTAAGGGCTAAATGACCGAAATTTCATCAGGATCTTCCCACATGTCTCAATTCTAGCATGCCAATTTCAATTTATTCCAAATCAATGCCCTCTTTTATAGTTGCCCAACTGTAAAAATGCCTAAGTTTTACAGTTGACATTCTGCAAGGCTGAGAATTCAACTTGTGTTGTAATTGAGACAGTTTCAGGATGATATCCTGTGTTTGATTTTCAGCAATCTCAATACTGTGGCTACAGGAGATGAGGGTCTCTTTGAGGATATAAGTAGACACTTTCAGCTTATTTATTCAGTGTTTGAGTTGAAATTTGCAATCCTGAGCTCTGAGCTCATCTTGTTGCTTTTTTTTAAAAAAACCACTTTGTTCAGCAGCATTAGCAGCAACCAGTTAATCTCATTTATTCATTAGTTTTCCAAGAATGTTGGAAAGTATTTTATAAATAGTCACCCTGCTGCTTGTTTCTTATAAGTGGTTGATTAGGAGTATCTGATGCAGATATTTTGCATATCTCAATTGACAGATAACATCATAGACCATCAATGCTTTTTACGCTAGAAATTGTTATTAGTGTTTGTAAATCTAATCAGATTAGAGAGACAAATCCAGAAGTGCCAGAACCAATTCAGAAAACACATACTTAAAATTGTTCTTCTAGAACTACTCAGTACCAAAATCTGTATGTCAGGGTTCTCAGGAGAAATAGAAAAGTTTGGAGAGAAAGAGAATATTAACTGAGAGAGAGAGAGAGAGATAGATAAAGAAGACTTGGCTCTTATGATTATAGAGGCTGAGCAGCCATAAGATCTGCAGTCAGCAAGCTGGAGACCCAGGAGACAGTCTTAATCCAAAGGCAAGAGAAGACATGTCCCAGTTCAAAGACAGTAAGGCACAGAGAGGGAATTCTGAGCTTTTTTGTTCTATTCAGGCCTTCAATAATTGAATGAGGCCCAGCCACATTTGAGGGGCAATCTAGTCAGTCTACCAATGCAAATGGTAATCTCATCCAGAAAGATCCTTTAAGATACACCCAAAATAATGTTTAACCAAATATCTGGCCACCCTGTGGTCCATTTACATTGATGCATAAAATCAAATATCACAGGTCATGTCTAGGGTTTGAAAAGTCACCATATGCAAACCAGTACTAACTATTTTAGGTAAATCTGAAACAATTTAACATGATGTGTTTTTCCTATAGAAATATAATAGGCCATAATTGTTTGAGACAGTATAGCCTTATAATCGCATATCTATACATTTATTTATTTATTCTACCTCTTGATCTTCCATGAGATTTTGTTGGAACTTGTTCAACCATTCAGCATCTCAGGATTTACCTCTCAGGTAGGGACATTATTTTATGCTCTTCTTACTAGAAACTTATTACTAAGTAATGTAAACAGTAAAAATGTTTCAAATTTTACATGAGCAACAGTATCACCCTAAACTATAGGACGATGTATTACCCTAAACTGTAGGACAATGTCCTAAACTGTAGGACAATGAGCAACAGTATCACCCTAAACTATAGGACAATGTTGTGAAATACAACTTTGTGAAATGATGAAAATGTCCTGTATCTACACTGTAAAATTAAAAAGTCAGTGTCTCAATTGAAATAGCTACCTTTCAAGTGCTCGTCACGTAATAAAATAAAATTAAATTAAATCTGAGCTTAATTTAAATACGCTTCCCATATTATAAGTACAGCCTAAGAAGTCAAGCTACCAATGCTTTTTCCTTCTTCATCAGCAAAATTAACAGCTAGCCAATAATTCTGTTCCATGTAATGACAATCATGGGATTTTGGAAAAAAAGAAATTTGCTTATAACTGTTAAAAACTATGTTTTTCACTAATAATGGCAAAAATAAAACAAAATTATTTACACTCTCACAAGAAACTGATCAGGTCACAATTTCCAGTATCATCTTCCATCTTATTCAAAATATTTTCATCCTAAAACTCCCCTAAACCAAAATTCAAACTCCCATAAACCAAAATGAAGTTTTTCTATAAAATGTTTGTTTATACTAAAGTCTATTCTAAAAACTTCAATTAAGTTTTAAGAAGGGAATTCATTGCATTATTAAATAAAATTGAAACCAATAAAGTTTGTGTTTAAAGATCTGTGTGATTTTGTAGTATTTATTAACATTCAATGATGTTTGTAAATGTATATTCACTGTGTTTTTTGATGTAGGAAGCACGCATACCACAGCAAGTAGATTTTTTAATAATTACATTTTCTTTTATAAAAGAAATGTTGAACATAGCTGAGAACAGCTAGAGGAAGGTAGAATAAATATTAGAAATGGGCACAGATATGGTGGTCAATAATCGAATATTTAAATGCAGTCTTACTTCTTTAAGACTCATAAAAATAACCAATAGAGATGCTTACTTTTTCTATTATTAATCTTAAAATAAGTGTTCACTTTATAAAGCATGAAGCACTTCTTAACACTTAGTGACATATATTAAAATTATTTTTTGGAGCTAAGGTGTATATTTAGTTGAGAAACAATTTATCATAAAATTCTAAAATTTAACCTCATTCAAAGAAATATCTGTAAGCCTGTGGCTATCCTACATTTGGCAAAATAGCTTCTTCTACTGTTTTCTGAACTTATTTTGGACCCAATTTAAAATATGACAAAATAAAACAATAACAGCAAGAAAATATTTACAATTCTAAAGGACTAAATGAAGTTTTATAGTTACTTTTTTATCAGCTGATCTTCATGATGAGGCATTGATCTTTTGGCAATACTCTTCAACCTGTCCAAACCATATACCTAGGAAAAACGTGTATTTTGTTTACCTGACCTAGAAAGACTTAGATAAAATTCACCTAGTTCCTGCAATTAAAACGTCAAAGGCATGCACAAAACAGTTTGGCTGGCACATTCAATGATAAGGAACAGGCTTAGTTTAATTCATTTTTCTAAAGTGCCAACTGACAAGCTTTCATTGAATTCAGTCCAGGCTCAAAAGTATAATTGATGTCAGCTCAAATTCTTAGCCAAAGACAAACACTGAATCTGTTGTTGTTGGCTTTGTTTGGGTTTCAGGTGCAGGGCCCCCGCCATATGGTATCCTTGAGGCAGTTTTTGTTATGGTGTGTGTCTGTATGTGTGTGTGTGCTTTTTAATATTGCAAACATCCTTAAGTTGCAAAGCAAACAAAGAAAAGGCAATCCACTCATTGCCTAGAACCACTACAGGCCACCAACTGCTGGGTGCTATTAAAGTTATACAGAGCATTAGACAAATAGAAGTTCTTGTCAAAGATATTGCTTCACCAATGAATTCTTTATTTGCCCTTGACATCCTGTTTTCTTTTCACCAACAAATGGCTGTGTATTTATAATTAATGAATTTACACTGTATTATTAATATGGAATTTAAGACATTGTGCAGCAAGCCAGTGTATATTCTCCAAGTTTTGCCCCCACAGTGTTTATTGAATCATTATTACCTGTGAGAGTAGAGCATTTTTTAATGTGTAAAAATGTTTTATTGGGAAATGGGAAAGAATTTGGACTGAATGATAAAAAAGCCAATGAATCAGTGAATGAATCAATGAATGACTGCTTGTGGAAGAAGCTATTTCATATTAAAAATAGCCTTCCCCAGCACAGTCAATATATTTAATGCTAATTCAATAGATTTGAAAATATGTATTATTTTCTTCTTTGTTTATGTAATTACAACTCTAATTACTCAATCAAGTTATTATGAAAGGCAGAAAGTTCAGGCACTGAACAAGGCCATATGATAAACATACATTTAAAAAAATCTCTAGACTCAAGAGTTTTCATATCTAATAGGAATATGTATGAAACAACAGTAGATACTGTAAGCAGAATATAATCATTAACTATAAGTCGTATAGGATAAAAAGGCCAATATCTAAACAATAGTGGGAGGTTTCATAAAGGGAGTGGGGCTTAAAACAACTCTGAGGAAGAAATAGATTTTGCACAGAAAGATGTGGATACTGAATGTTATTACAGGACAGACTAACAGTGTGACAAAAAAGAAGTGAGAAGGAACATGCTGGGTTTATAGGTAATTATGAAGACTGTATAGTATAACTACAGTATAATAGACAATATTGTTAGATAATTGAACTAGCAGAATTTATAAGAATCTGATTTCTAGGCATTTAGACATGATGCAATACAAAAGTATGTTCAGTAAAATCTGGAATTGTAGATTCATCTATTCAAAGCCCCTGAAGCTATCTGATTTCACTAGGAAATCTCAATTATGGCCTGTTTTATATGTTCAGAAGACATTGTAAAATTTTGTTTAATAAAATGCCTATGACATATAAAATATATACTTTCAATAGGCAATAACAAATTTCCATTTACTTCAACCAACCATAGAATAAACTTAGCCTATGTAAACACATATAATATATTTATAGTGTAACAGTCTGACTTTGTCATTATTATGACTATTTGCAAGTTATAAAAAGAAGCCAAAATTCTTAATGTCCTGCCTCTAATTTATACCAACCCCTTTCTTATAACTGATACTCTAATTGTAATATAGTTAGCAATCATATCCCCAATAACAATTAAAGTACTTGACCCTATTGAGGAAATATAGTATATTTATATATATTGCTATTATATATTAGTTACTACTATATATTATATACTACTATATATAATATTATATAGTATATAAATATAAATATTTTTATTATATATAAATATAATATACTTTCTAGTAGGTGTTAAGCTATTTCTGCCAGACATTTTTGAAGGACAAATTTTCGAAATAATTACAGGAAGAGAGTTTTCTCCTGTTATTACTGCACACTTCAAGAATTCAAAGACTAATAAAAGTTATTAGTTTCACATTTATCTGTGTCTTATTTTCCTTCTGGGCCCTCATATATCTAGTAAGTCTCAGAGATCAAGTACAGAAGATATGTGGTTGATTCAACATCTAGCTCATGGGAAAGCCTTGGTCAGATTCTTAATGATTTCATTGTCTGTCCAAGTATATTAAAAGCCAAGCTCCTTCTAAATGGTGAGGCTTCCTAATAAGTTCACCTCTAAGCACTTCTCCAGCAGTTACCAAGATCTGTGTTTCAAGTGCTCTAGCTTATAAATTGGAAGTGTTCCTTGATTAGCACTGTGACTCAAAAGCTCTGGGTGGAGATTATAGATAAAGTTTTAACTGATTTTCAAAATATTGTTTCTTCAATACAGGAGGAGATTTCGCCAGTCGTAGTCATTAATTGCTCCTCTGAAAGATCAGGCAGGGCTGGCCAATTTGTCCTGTGGGATATGAAATTTGACCTTTGGACTGTTGCTGCCCCTCCTGCTAATCCTGCCTTCTAGATACTCCTTTGCCATGCATGTCAGTGGAAGTTGGTGGCCATGCTGTTAGTCATTTGAAAAGGATTTGTTACAGATTTATGAATGTCCTGGATGCTCGATAAAGTGTTTTTAGTAAATGAGTAATCATTATGTACCTTATCTGCAACTTTTCCTTATTCTTATAACCATTTCTTTAAAGTGGTGGTTCTCAACCCTGGCTTGACATTGGAATCACCGGAGGAGCTTTTCTACAACTTCATGCACAGGTCCTACAACAAACCAGTTAAATCAGAATCTCTGGCCTTGGGCCCCAGCATCAGCATATTGTTTTTAGGCTTCTCAGGAGATTCCAATGAGTAGCCAAGACTGAGAACTATCGTGGTAAAGAGACACTTTGTCTTCTCAGATACTTGTCTGAAGGCTATGAAGAGCAATTTGACTTTTTTCAATCTCTGATTCTCTGCCTGGAAGTTAAATTGGATCAGTGTCACATGCTTCTAATTTTTGGTATATTTTATAATAGTATACTCTTTTTATTATTCCCCAAATTATTTTAACTCCATTTTCTTCTGTGGACCCAAGGGAGTAAGAGAGACCAAGAGTTGGCTTGTGAAGTGGATGCTGCTGTACTCTTTCTTTTGTGATAGAAGGATTAACATAAATTAAAATGAGTAAAATAGAATAAAATTTACTGAGTTATGTAACTGCAATGTTCTGGAAGTGGGACTAGATCAAGGAGTGGCTTGATTTCAGAGCTACAATGATGATGTCACCAGGACTTGATGTTTCTTCATTTCTTGGCTTCATTTCCGGTCCTGTTGACTTCATTTTCAGGTCCCATGTTTGGGGACCCTTATCAGTTCCAGGTTAACATTATTCCAAGTACAAGCTAAATAGCAGACAAGTCTCTTTAAATAGGGCATGTTTAAGCTCCCACAATCATTCTAATGGCTAATTTAGATCCCGTATTCCTGAACCTAACCCTAAACCAATTATGACACGTAGAAATACTTAGAGCTTAAAATAACGCCTATGTTTACCCATGCTCCCTCTCTGGAGTCAGGGATGGTGTCCTATCTGAAGCACAATATCTGAAATTGGAGACAGATATTTTCTACCAAAATGTATATTGCTCCTACCTAAAGAAAGGGAATCAGTAATAGCCTTCAAAAAAACTAGCAAACAATTGTCCATCATAGGGCAACAGAGCCATTGGGGTGAGGGCTCCAAGAGCCCTCAAGTTTCAAGTACTTGAAACTTGCAAGAAAAATGAGTCTCTTTCATGGATGAGTGAATGACGAATATGACAAGCATTTCTGGGGACACCTTAGCCATGACCAGCTTTTTATTAACCATAGGCAGAAAGGATCCAGTATAATGATGCAAGTTTACAGGATATTTTAGGAAAGGCGAAAACCAGTAAATTATTAATTGATATCAGCATGTGTTTCTTAATGAAGTGTAGGTTGTAAAAACACCCATTTAAGAAACAAATAGGAACTAAATGACATTTTATAAAGCAAACATGAGAGATAAGCAACAGTTCTTTTAGTTTACCTGCTTCTCTATTGCCTAAAAAAAAAAAAAAAAAAAAAATTCACAGGGATAAGAATCATGCTTTATTCAATCTGCATGAGAGAACCCATAAATATTTGATAAGATGATGCTATGGTCATGAAAGATAATAATGACAAAAGTCTCCCTTCTTATCATCACAAAGATGATATGATCTAGAGATTATGTAGGTTTTAGAATCAATTGCTTATTGAATTCAAATTCTATGTGATGTTTGGTAAGACTTTTCACTTTTCTAAGCCTCAGCTGCTTAATATCTAAGATAGGATAATAATAATTCTTACCTATAGCATTGTGAAGTGAGGTTATCCGTGAAGCATGAACAAATGTTTGGCACAAAGTAAGTGCTCAATAAATATTAAATACTTATCTCTTCCTTCTCCTCTCCCTCCTTCTCCCTTTTATCTTATGATCATAACTGTTATTGCAGGGCAGTTAATGTTATTCGATCACTGAAATAATGTACTATTTTCCTTTGGATTTTTCAGTTTGGTTTGTATGTCTTTCTGGTCAGTTTCTATTCTATAAGTAAAAAAAATTTGATGTGGTTTGGGTCTGGGTTCCCACACAAGTCTCATGTTGAATTGTAATCCCCAGCGTTGGAGGTGGAGACTGATGGTAGGTGACTAGATCATCATGGGGGCAGCTTTCCAGGAAGGTTTAGCACCATTCCCTTGATGCTGTTCTTATAATAGTGAGTGAATTATCATAAGATCTGGTTGTTTAAAGGAGTGTAGCACCTCCCCATTCCTTCTCTTCTTCCTGATCCCACCATGTGAGAGGCCTCATTTCCCCTTAGCCTTGTGCCATGATTGTTAAGTTTCCTGAGGCCTCCCCAAAAGCTGAGCAGGTGCCAGAATCATGCTTCCTGTACAGCCTGCAGAACTGTGAGCCAATTAAACCTCTTTTCTTTAAAAATTATCCGGTCTCAGTGTTTCTTTATAGCAGTGCAAGAACTAATACAAGATATATGGGAAAAACAAAATTATAAGAAAAAAAAAAGGAAAGAAGAAACCATGATATGAGAACTAAATATAAAATCCTAAGTTCCCCAGATAGTGGAACAGGTCCCCTTTTGATCAAGAGGAACCCTAAAAAAAACCTTAAAAACTGAGTTTCCAGCCATGATAGGAAGGAAGGTTAGATACATCTTGTTATATCTCCTCCCTTTGGCAGTTTGGAGAAACAACTGACCAGCATTCCTGTTAAAAGAGAGATCATAAGACTGATGAAATAAACTCTTTGTGGCAATAAAATACCAAATCATAAACAAGACATAAAGCCATGCCAGGCAAGGATTAAGTCACTCATCCTCACATTTAAATAAACTATGTTCTAATTGCCACCATGTTGTCCTTTTTTTCTGGTAGCTAAATAAACAATGACCCTGAGATAAGCAGTATTGAACCATTATAGTTCATCCTCCTCCAGACACTGACTCACTGACCCCCTGGCTCCACCAGTAACTGTAGCTTTGATCAAACCAAGAGACTGATTTTAGTTATCTCTTGATGAGAGAACACTGACCATGGACTGGCTCTGACTGGTTTACAAAAGCTGGGCACTTGGACTCTCTGCTTCACCTTTTGATGTATAGGGCCTAATTGTAATATATTTAAAGGTAAAGTCTTCACCCCAAAGTAACATGGGTCATATGAAAAATGCATGTTTGTTCAGTATGCACATGTCAGGATCCCCTTTGTGAATATCCATAGCTCCTCCTATAAACTGTTGAATACTTAGCCAACCCCTCCAGGATAAATTCCTCTCTCACCTTCCCTCCTTCTAAGTAACTGCCTTTTGGCTCTCCTGGTACCTCCACTCCCCAGCCCATGTGAAGGCCAACCTGAAGATTGTAACCCTTCATGAGCAATAAAGACTCCTTTCTAAATTTATAAATTGGTGATTTTTCAATTGATGTATACATAATTCTGTCATTCAAATTTAAGTACTATTAAATATTTTGGTGTTTTTCTTCCTTTGTTTTCTTCTGAATAACTTTGATATGCTTATTTTTCTTTTAAGAATAAAATACTTTGCATTTGTTCAAATTGCCCTCTACTAATTTTTCAAATGTTCATATCTATAGAAGATAAAACATTTCTCATAATGTTCAAAAAGTTTAAGAATTCACCTGAATTTCTATTTTTGTTTCAGTTCTTTAGTTAGCTAACTAGTTAAATAGCTAGATATTCATCAGATTTTCCACTTTAGTTTTTATATTTAAGAATCCGGAAACATTTTTTAAACTGCTGCACACTAAAAGTAGCATTGGATATCTTCTTAGTCTGGGTAAAAGTGCTAAAATAATCATAATCATTCAAATGCACATTTACTATGTAAATCAATTAATACATATCCTAAGTAAGACAAATTACATGGTTTCCTTAGAATGGAGTGGTTCAAAAACATATTTATAAATTATTTTGAACTCCAAGTTAACCCTAAGTTTAAACTCAATCTAACATGTAAACAACTCGTTTTGTTATAAACCCATTGGGAATCATCTTTTCTAAAATTGCAAGACAGAAAAATAAAAACCATATTACCAGTTATCTCCTGTTGGGGGAACAAGCTTTTCCTGAATTTCTTACATATTCCTGAAAGAACTAAAGAATTGTTTCATCTCTGCTCCAAGTAGACAATTGCTATCCAACAGTCAGTCACCCCAGGCAGGCATGTCCCTGCAGCACTTATAGCCTGCTGAAGCACAGCGTGTCCCAACTTCTACCAGAGGTAGCAGGGAAATCAGTACATAGGCAGGGTGACAGAATGGAAACATAAAGAAGTGAGACATCCTCAACTGAACCTTTTTCAGCCATGTACTCTTCCCCCCACCCCAGTCAATTCCCATAAGAAATGCAAGTCAGGTAGGAGAACAAGAAGAACCTAATTGCTTTTTGCTCTTAACATCATGAACAATACCTCAAGATGAAATAGGCTGAATATGAGAGTACTTTCGATAACAAAACCAGGAAAGTTTTGGTATCACCACTAACCCAGCCCCTACCATCTTTTCCAAATGCCTATATTTCTCTTACTTCCCTGCCACTCCCATATGCAATGGACAACAGACTTATCAATTTACTCACCAGACAAGATTTCCAAGTGTCCTCTCATTTATTGTCCTCTCCTTTCTATTTACTTAGTAACTAAGTCTCATCCTTTCTTTCCTAAATTGGCTAAGGAAGCTTCAGCTGGTCTTCCTGATTCCCATCCTCCACTTATTTTTCCTGCTCCTGCCAAGAAGATTTATCTCTATATCTGTCTAATTGTTCTGCTTTTAAAAATATAGAAACAACTTCCTATGTCTCTTTGTGCAGATAAGATAGGTACAAACTACTTAGGGTGGCATAATAGTCTTTGCATGGCATGTTTCTACTCTAACATCAGGATGCCATCTCTGCCTTCATCTCTCCTGCCTCATCCTGTCTCCCATCACACCTACTTTCTTTTCTTTTCTTCATCCTCTCCCGCATCACACTTGTCACCATTCTTTCTATAGGTCATTTTTTTTCTTGCCCACATACACATATATTTGCATATGTCATTCTTCCAGCACAGGAAAGAATATCAGAAGTAACATTTGTTGAGCACACTTAATTTTTGAAGCATGAAATCTGCACAGACATAGGAATGATTGCTTCTATTTTGTAGGAAACGAAACTGAGGAGAAGGAAACTGTCCAAGCATATCACAATGATTGATAGTGTTTCCTGGCTTAAAATCTTTATCCTTTCTCCTGTGTGGAATGCCCTACATCCAATTCTTTGCTGGAAAAATCCTCATTTGGCTTTTAAATCTCAGTTTAGATATGAGCTCACCTCCCAGGGCTCAGAGATAAGAGTGGAATAACTTTCTATATAATGTTACTTGTTCAGGTGATCTCAGAATTTCTGTATGGGAGTCTCAGAGGAAAAATCTATTTACAAGGGAGTGACAGTGGGGGCAGGCAAGGAGACCCTTCTTGGAGCTTTGTTTACAAAATGAGCACACTGTTTCAACTGTTTTATGCTGATAAAGATGAATATGCAATGCCCACAGCCAACCTGCCTGTTGGCATTGCAATATGACATCTCTTATGACGCAAGTTGTAGTCCAGTCTTCCAAGAATATAGCTACCTGGTGGACTAATCAAGTGAGCTTCTTAGGTATTGCACAACATCTCATTCATCTTTCTATTCAAATCCTTGACAAGGATCAATCTTTATATAAGTACTCAGTAATTGTGGGGTGACTGTGAGCAGGAATGGATGAAATGGTTATTTCCTACCTTAAAAATACTTTGGAATCATTCACTGAACTACATTAGGAACAAGTTTAGAAGTATGGTGTTTTCAATTATCAAAAACCAAGGCTCTAAGTACCTGTTAATGGCATATGTGGCATTTTAGTAGTTAAGTTTTAATACATTTAAACAAATAGATCACTTTAATACCCAAAGTCAATGATTCATTTAGCCAAGTAATGCCATAATTTGCTCTCAAAAAGATCACTTCACAGTTAATTCATTTAAATCTTAGTAATGGTTATATTTCTATTACTATGAATCAATTCAAATTAAACAATTTTCTTAAAAAATTAAACTGGAAACTCGGATAGTTTAGATAAAAATAGTAATTGAAAATTATAAAGGTTATAAGAAATATGTCACTTATGCTTTTATAACCTCAAAATAGGAATTCATAAAAGACAGGGCTGTAATTCTAGGGGGAAATCTAATAGCCAGGATCCTAATATTTTTGTATCAGATATTGAGGAAAAACAGCTGATAAGGAGCCATATACATCTCACTGCTTCTTCATTTACCCAATGAAATAAGGCTGAAGGCAAACATAATATTTTAGTTTTCTCTCTAAACTAACTATGACAATGACTATTATTTGAGTCTCTATCAGGCAAAACACTAGATTCTTTCCATGAACTATCCCTTCTAATTCTCACAAATACACTCTAAAGTAGATAATGTTCTCTTTTCTCTACAGATAAGGGACACTGAGGTTCAAATAATTTGCATAAATGATTTGACATTCATCTTCTATTACTTATCTGATATCTAAAGCCTGACAATTGTTTCTATATAATCCTACTCTTATAACTATAAATTCTACTTAGTTATTTCAGGCATATGGATTTCTTTAAATTGATACCATCATTTAGAATCACAGGCATATATTGAACTTGGCTTAACCTTTTTAATGTCTCAATTTACTTTATAAAATGATTTTGAGGAGTAAACAATACAATCGAGGTAAAGGAACAGGTCTGAGTTAATAATAAGGTTATAATAAAGCATATAACAGGTTCCAAGCTTATAATAAGCACTCAATAAACTTTAGATGATGATGATGTTTGTGAAGACAATGATGATGATGATGATGATGGTGATGGTAATGATGATTTAGTCTAACCTATTCATTTTTCAATGATTCAGTAAGAAACTGACTCAGATAAATCAAATGACAAGCACCCATGGAAAAATGGGGTCAGAACTTGATTCTCACATCTCTAGGGCACTGCTTACCTAGAGATTGCTCGAAGATACAGTATGATGAATATTACCATGTATAACCTGGCATGCATGTAAAAAAGAAAACAAACAAAAGGAGGTAATCTTCTCTAGGTTCAGGGTGATATAATATCTTGCTATTCAATGTGTGTTCTACAAACCAGCACCATCAATATCACTTGAGAATTGGTTTAAAAGGCAGACTCTCAGACCCCTCTCCAGACTTGCTGAATCAGAATCTGCATTTTAACAAGATGCCCAATGATTCATAATCCCACTAAAGTTAGAGGAGCATGGCTACGGTACTCAGTCACCTGGAAGCAAAATAAAGATTGGGAATACAGGCTGTGGAGAGACATCTGGATTCCAACTCTGTCTCTAGCATTTGCCAGCTGTGCACCTTGGGCAAGCTATTATAAAAATTTAATGCCATCACCTGAGGTTAGGAGTTTGAGGCGAACCTCGCCAACCTGGTGAAACCACATCTATATTAAAATATGAAGAATTTAGCTGAGTAATGCCATAATTTGCTCTCGAAAAGATCACTTCACAGTTAAATCATTTTAATCTTAGTAATGGCTATATTTCTATTATTATGATTCAATTCAAATTAAACTATTTTCTTTAAAAAATAAGCTGAAAACTTGGATTGTTTAGATAAAAGTAGTAATTGAAAATTGTAAAGGTTATAAGAAACATTTCACTTATGCTTTTATAACCTCAAAATGGGAACTCATAAAAGACAGAGCTGTAATTCTAGAAGGAAATCTAATAGAGGGAAATCTAATCTAATAGAATTAGCTGGGCGTGGTGGGAGGGTGCCTGTAATCCCAGTTACTTGAGGGGCAGAGGTTGCAAGTGACCCAACATCACACCATCGTACTCCAACCTGGGCAACAAGAGCAAAATTCTGTCTCAAAAAAAAAATTAAATGCCATATTATATTTAAAGCACCTAGTACAATATGCTTATTCTCACTATCATAATAATGAAGACAGACATAAATATTAAGAAGTATACTTTAAAAGGTAAATAATGAGAAGACAGAGATTTGGACATAAGTCTAAAATTTTCATCTTCAAATCAAATGGGAATAAAATAGACTTACAGAAAAAATTGAGAATAATTATGAAACTTTTAAGTTTAATTTTGAAAAATGTATATATATATACGTATATCCACACGTGCACATATACATATATATGTACATACACATATATATGCTCATATACATACATGTATATATACATACACATAGAAATATATATACAATTTCTCAGGCTTATACAAAATGTTTGTTATCATTCGCAAATACAGATACTATTCATTGCAGGGAAAATAAACTTGAGTCAAGAGTACATGTTGGATTCTGTCCACTAGCCATGTCTAGATCCTCGACTGACTGTTCTCATTTTAGCAAAATCAGATTGCCTGGAAATGGACATTTTTCATTTGTTGAATAGAGAATTCTCTTAGTGTGAATGTTCATCTTATTTCATAGTTTTCAGTGTGTTCTAACACTGAAACATCAAAAAGATGACCTGTTATCTCATCAGCGTGGCCAAGTAAAACTTAATTAAAGATAGATGAAGATTAATATGACTTACATTATAACAGAAGATACCACTCACCAGAAAAGATGATGGGTGCCCATGAGTTTTAGAAAAAATTAATTTCTCTTGAGCAAAACTGAAGCTGTTTTTACTAACAGTACTTTCCAAATATTCTTAAATTCCCACAGTACCATTTTCTATATTTGCAAAATTAAGATATTATGACAGTAACTGATGAAATGGTATATCAGAGCACATTTTAGGATTTGGAAGCATATCCTGTCATGCCTAATGTCACATGATTAATCTGAGTATGTACCAAACGGAAGTCCTAATTAAATAGGCACTTTTTAAATGAAGATGGAAGCGTCTTCCTCCACCAGCCATGCCTGGTAGCATCTACCTATTTATTCTCCATCACATGATCAAAAAAGTGCTCTTTAAATTTGTTTTAACCGGTGTTATAAATGAGAAATGAGTAGTCTTTAACCTATGAGCTCACCAGATGGCTTTAGCATAGATCAGATAATAGGATAATAGTATTACTATTTTTCCAGAGCACATTTTTCTTCCTATATGGATAAATATATCTTCTTCATCTAAGCTTTTTTCTGAAAATAACAAGCAAATTACAAGTTGGTGACTGTAATTGTCACATTTCAGTCTGTCTTTTTCATTACCTACTGTTGGTTTTCAAGTGTTCTGTGTGTAGTTGGGGCAATGAGGTTAATGTCTAGTTTAGGACAACTAAGTTTAAAGGTTTTGATGATGAAAATCTAAAACCATACAGACAGATTAATTTGAGTTGTTTAAAATTAATTTTGCCTTTTGTTTTAAGTTACAAAGAAGTCTGGGTTGTGACAAAGGTTAGCTGACCTCTCCCTCAACAAATTGTTCACCAATAAAGCCTAGGACTTAATTTATAGTTATCATGGTAGCCTGTCTTTGCATTTATTATCAGTTTATACCACGGACTTCTAGGGAATTGCTTGTCAGTGCTGATTTTTTTGTCATTTCAGAGATCCTTGAAATATTATATCTGATAACCATCCTAAGACCTGATTAAATTGCCTGAGATGAGAGCCTTTTTTCTTGCACCTCAGCCAGATAGATAAGTTCTATATAGCCACCAAGTGTCGGTCAGAATGGATTTCATTCTGATAATCAAGGCCTAAATAAATCTCCTTTTCCTGATTTTTGAAGTTAATATGCATCAATTTTCTTCTCTCTTACAAATGATGTCATTTATAAGTA
Organism: Cebus imitator; assembly: GCF_001604975.1. Classification (NCBI taxonomy): domain Eukaryota; kingdom Metazoa; phylum Chordata; class Mammalia; order Primates; family Cebidae; genus Cebus; species Cebus imitator. The sequence goes on from NW_016107372.1 coordinate 6,057,609, forward strand.
TATGAAAATAATTATTTCATGTTTTTATAATACTGCATTCTTCTTTATCTGAAGGTTTTTAGTTTAAGCTGTTCTTAAAAATATTTGAAAAGCTCACTGATCTTAAAGTTGCTATAAATTATATGGCATCAAGACATTTTCATCAATATATCATTAAAACTTTTTTTTCCAGTTCAACATCTACAACACATTACAGGTGCTATAAAATACCTTCTGTGTTCCACACCTGTGTCTTATCTGCAACCACCTCACATCTGGAGGATTACAAAAGAGTCCAATCTGTTCTATCTGCTGCCTTTCTTTTTTTCTGTTTAATTACTTAATTCATTGAATTCATTCATTAATACTCTTTTCTGGTTCTCACTATGTGCCCTCTCCTGGGTTCTGCAAGCATAGTGGAGAGCTGAAAGAGATGTAGTTTCTGTCCTCAAAGACCTTATGAGAAAGGTGAGAAAAGAGAATCAATCAGAAGACACACGCACAAAATAAAGTTGCCAATTACTTAGTGCCAAGCAGGAGATGCTGTATAGTTAAAAGGGGGATGAGGATAGGCCAGGTACAGTGGCTTATGCTTATACAGGCAAGCTGTATTTGGGCCCCTTTAGCCATGGCTGGAGTTGGAGCTGGTGGGATTCAGGGAACAGTGTCTGAAAGCTGTGCAGGGTGGTTGGGTCCTGGGCCTGGCCAATGAAAGCATTCTATCCTCCCAGGCCCCTAAGTCTGTGATGGGAAGGGCTGCCACAAAGTTTTCTGAAATGCTTCAAGGCTTTCTCTCCAATGTCTTGGATTTCTGCACTTACCTTCTTTTTAGTTATGCAAATTTCTGCAACTTACTTGAATTCCTCCCCTGAAAATGGGCTTTCCTTTTTCTACCATATGGCCAGAATGCAAAGTTTCCAAACTTCTGTGCTCTGCTTTCCTTTTTAAATATAAATTCCAGTTTCAGATCATCTCTTTCCTCACACATATGGGAATAAGCTGTTAGAAGCAGCCAGGCCAACCCTTGAACACTTTGCTGTTTGGAAATTTCTTCCACCAGATAACGTCCATAATCGTTCTCAGCTTCAGAGTTCCACAGGTCCCCAGGGCAGGGGCACAATGAAACCAACCTCTTTGCTAATACGTAACAGAAGTGAGCTTTGCTTCAGTTTTCAATTCGGTCTTCATTTTCATCTGAGATCTCCTCAACCTGGACTTCATTTGAAGAGCATTAACAAGTTTCTACAAAGTTCCAAAGTTTTTTTTCCATTTTCCCATGTTCTTCTGAGCCCTCCACACTATACCAACCTTTGTCTGTTACCCAGTTCCAAAGCTGCTTCTACATTTTCAAGTATCTTTATAACAATGCCCTACTCCTCAGTACCAATTTTCTGTATTAGTCAGTTCTTGCACTACTATAAAGAAATACCTGAGACTGAGTAATTTATTTTAAAAAGGAGATTTAGTTAACTTACGGTTCTGCAGTCTGTACAGGAAGCATAGTAGCTTCTGTTTCTGGGGAGGCCTCAGGAAACGTATAATAATGGGAGACGGCGAAAGGGAGGCAGGCACATTTTTACATGGCCAGAGCAGGTGGAAGAGAGAGAGGGGAAAGGTGCAACATACTTTTAAACAGCCAGATCTTGTGAGAATTCACTCACTATACAGTACTGGGTGAGGGGGTGGTACTAAGCCATTCATGAGAACTTCACTCTGTTAAATCAAACTAAATATGGTCTGACAAAGCCTCTGTACTTCCATATTTGAGTCCTTGAGAACAAACCATAACCTAACTCGTAGGTAGACAAGACTGAGCACCTAATTTAGAAGTATGTTTCTTTAACAATTGCTGCGTCTTAGTCAAATACAGGAGCCATACTTAAACCACTCATATGCTGCTGACTGTTCAAACTGTGTTCAAATTAGACAAATGCCAAGCTGTAACCAATCCAGCTGTTTCTGTACCTCACATCTGTTTTCTATATATCACTTTCCTCTTTTTGTCTATAAATTTACTGTGACCATGAGACACCCCTGGAGTCTATCTGAATCTGCTGTGATTCAGGAGTCTGCCTAATTTGCAAATTGTTTTTTTTTTCCCCTTTGCTTAAACTCTGTTAAATTTAATTTGTCTAAAGTTTTCTTTTAACAGCCCCTGTGATCCAATCACTTCCTACCTGCAACACTGGGAATTAAAACTGAACATGATAGATGGGTGAGGACACCCAAAAAAATCCAAGATCTAGGCCATATCAATGCTATTACCATTTCACAGACTGAACTCACAATATCTCCAAGGTATGCCTGTAAAAGCTATGCTGCTGGACATAAATATGAGCTTAATATTTTTTTCTCCTCTTCCTTAGTCCATCTCTTTCCTAGCTTCACATTTCTGTTTTCTGTTTTCCTTATCAAAGTACTTAGTTTCATTTTTATTGCTTTGCTCATGCTGATCTCTTCCTCCTCCACCCCTCCCCAAACACTAACTCAAGAATGTGTTTCATACTCTTTACCACTTCTTTCTGTCTTTTCCTCTTTTTAAGACAGAGCAAACAAAGGTCTAACCCTAATTAAAATCTCAGCTCCTTCATTGTGACCTCCTAGAACACTTTACTTTTTTTGGTTATACCTCCTTTGATTTCAAATTCCTACAGGATTAATTATCTTCCTCATTTGTCCATCACTCGGTCTGTGCATCAAAGCATTTTCATTTATCTTTCTGTGGAAATAATTTAGATATTAAACAGAATTGCACATCCCTCAAGAACAGAATCTCTTAAAACTCCTTATATTCCTAGAAGTGGCATAGTGCATAATTAGTCCTGAAGTCACATTATTTTATTCCTATAACTGGGGCTACCGGTTAGCTTCAGTACCATTTAAATCTCATGCAAAGGGATCTCCAAAAAAACACATGTTATTGGAAAATGGACGAAATCAGGTAGGGTAGAATTAAACGAAGTAGAATAGAAGAGATGGCCTCTATAATTCATCTATTCATTACCAGCCCTTTGTGACAGACTGTTATATAATCCTGCTTACCATTCTAACAATATAAACCACTATATTGTGTAAATAAGTCAACAGATAAATAAAACATGGGTATATAATTCCAGTAAAGTAGTAACAAATCAGCTTACACCTGAATTTGAATTTTGGAAATTAGGTTAATAAAAGCAAGAGTGTGTATTTTCTTAGCAAAGATTGACTTTGGGTATTTAGAACCTATTTCAAAGCAAATGGCAGGAAATTAGGTGTATGAAATTGACTGTCAAGTAAGGTATCAATTAGATGATGATCACTTCTAACCTATTCTTGCCCAGATCAGAGTAAATAAATATTATCTCTTCTCTAAACTGACCATATATTTTCTGTCTTCCCCAGAGCTGGCCAAAAGCGTCTTGTGTTCTTTCATACTTCCCACATTTTGATCCCGTGGATTCCTGTTCTACTTTTTCTGTGAATGAACTTTGCCCCCTTCACTGCCAGCCTTTTAGGAAGCAGCCTTTTCCGCTAATAATCCAGACAACAAGACAGAACAAAGAGGTGACGGCATGCTCTGAGTGTGTCCTGACCTTCCTTAAAGTGGGAAAGGCTGTATACACCCAAAGTCCCTACTACTTACCCTTTGACCACTGCCTCTTACCCTACTTTCTCCCATATCCCTCATAAATCTTCTCAGGCCTCTTACTTTCACTCTGCCCACACCAACCTTTGTACCCACGGCTGTAGCCATCATTCTCCATTTGTGTGACTTATAACTCAATAATCGGGGTGCACCTTCCTCATACTTGTTTTCTTAACTTTATTCATCTTTTTGTCTTTTAATATGTCTTTAGCTTATCTAATTTTGCTAGCATTTTATCTGTTTTTAATTCTTACCTTATATTGTGGTCTTATTTCTCATTCCAGTGTTATACTCCATATTTGTTCTTTCTGCCATTATTCCTTGAATATTTTTTAGAGAATTTTTCTTCCTTTAATATTTTTCTCTTCTATCATTTTGATTTTTTCTTTAGTGATATTTAAGTTATTTTTAAATAATAACGACATCGAGGCAAGGTAGATAAAAAGGTGAAATGCCTCATGATGCCCATATAAAATCTTTATTTGAAACTTTATGAACGTTCTATTCTCTGCTTTCCTCATTCTCAATGTATTTCTCTTTTTATTTCATTTCCCAAGGCAAGAGCAAGCAACTAATAAGGCTTTGTGACCACAGTTAAATAATGTATTGCATATTTCAAAATTCCTTAAGAAATAGATTTTTAATATTCCCTCCTCAAAAAACGTTAAGTTGATAAGGTGATGGGTACATTGATTACCTTGATAGAGTACATTGAATACATGCATAAAACAAAACACATTTTACTACTTAAATATAAGAAATTACTATTATTACTTAAAAAAAATTTTTTTTTTGGACACGGAGTCTCACTCTGTCGCCCAGGCTGGAGTGCTGTGGTATGATGGCAGCTCACTGCAACCTCTGCTTCCTGGATTCAAGTGATTCTCCTGCTGCAGCCTCCTGAGTAGCTGGGATTACAGGCATTCACCACCACACCCAGCTAATTTTTTGTATTTTCAGTAGAGACAGAGTTTCACCACATTGTCCAGGCTGGTCTTGAACTACTGACTTCAGGTGATCTGCCCACCTCAGCCTCCCAAAGTGCTGGAAATCCAGGTGTGAGCCACCATGCCCAGCCTATTACTATTATTATTACTATTATTATTATTATTTAAGACAGTCTTACACTGTCACGCAGGCTGGAGTGTAGTGACACGATCTCCGCTCACAGCAACCTCCGTCTCCCAGGTTCAAGTAATGCCCTCACCTCAGCTTCCATGACCACAGGCATGCACCACCAAGCCCAGCTAATTTGTTTTTGTATTTTTAGTAGAGACAGGGTTTCACCGTTTTGGCTAGGCTGGTCTCAAACTTCTGACCTCAAGTGAATTGCCCATCTCAGCCTTTCAAAATGCTGGGATTACAGGTATGAGCCACTATGCCTGGCCTAAATATAAAAAGACACTGAAATCCTGTAAGCTCCTGGCGCTGGTTGAAGTGGCCCATATAAGATGAAGAGCTAGCAGGGAGGAGAAAATGACAGAACAGTTAATGGGGATGCTATTATGACTAATTTAAAAGAGTCTCCAGACTAAAGGGTTTGTGTTTGAAGACACTCCAAGAATATCAGCCTCCACAGTTGTGCGTATGTCAGAAAACATCAAAAATATTAGGAAAATGCAACGTAGACACCATACTGTGCTGTGGACCAAGAGAGCAGCGAAGGTCCCCAGTGTAATTTGCATCTTTGGAACAAGCTCAAGTTCAATGCTTTCTTAAATCTGTCAAAAGAGATTACTTCTAACCTTAATGACACTAAGGGGCTGAAGAGATTTTCAGAATTATCAACAAGCAGGTTCTTCATTCCTTGATTGTCCTGGAATTTCAGAACAGCAGAAAACAGGTTGTTCGGAAATCCCAGGTTTATTTTTAAAAAGTCTAATTTAGAATCCCAGATTTCGCTCTAAGTATTTTTTTCCCAGAAGGTGCTTGGTGGCGTGGCGCAAACATACAGACTAAGGTTCAGAAAACACAGAAGTCTTTGGAAACCAGCCCAGTGGACAATGTAGAATACAGAATTGCACTTGGGTTTCCACAAGTATATTGGCTAAATTTGCACTTTATTATCCCTTTGCCATGATTTCCCTTTCTTACTTTATACAATTCGTTTCTTCTTGAATTTTATGGGTAAATACTTTGGAGAACAATGTGAGACGTTATGTTAATTAATTAGCTAATCAATCACCACAGAGATAAATGAACACAAATGTTTCTGTAGATATGATTTTTAATTGAGCTTTCTTAGACATTCAAAATATAGCTATGAACATGCAAAAAGGCTCAAGTCTTTATTCATGTTAGCTTTATTGCATTTTTTATGATGTAAAGAGTGCTTTAACTTTATTGCACTTTTTATGATGAAAAGATTGCTATTCTGATTCCATATTTTATTTTAGTTCTTACTCTTTTTGTAAACTCCTCCCACTTCCATTCTCCACCAGTTCGAAGTGCAACCATTGGTTTGATGTACATCCTATTTTATAATATTGTATTGTTTGTGTGTATTTTTAATTTATATAAATTACACTATATTATATATATATATATATATATATACATACACACACACAAACACAAACACACAAACACACACATTATTCCCTTTCTTTCTGTTTCTTCCTACTCAGTGCTATTTTTGACATCTACTCCTGTTACTCTATTGATCTAGTAACTTTGTACTCTTTTCCTATTGCTCCTATAATAAATTACCAGAAATTTGGTGATTTAAAACAACACAAATGTATTCCCTTAAGTTTTAGAGGTCAGAAACCCAAAATGGGTCTCATTGGGCTAAAATCAAGATGTTGCCAGCATTACAATTTTTTTTTTTTTTTCTGAAAGCTCTAGGGAAGAAATTGTTTACTTGTGTTTTCCAGCTTCCAAAGGCTATCCACACTCCTGGACTTATGGCCCCTTTACATCTTCAAAGCTAGCAACAATGATTGGTTGAGCCTTTCACACGTTGCATCACCCTGACACTTCTGCCCCTATGCTCTCCAATTAAGGATGCTTGTGATTATCCTGGGTCCACCTACATAATTCAGGATAGTGTCATAATTTTAGGGTCAGATGATTAGCAAATTGAATTCTGTCTGAAAACTTTATTTTTCCTTGTCACGTAACCCAATATATTCACAGAGAGCAGGACATAGACATCCTTGGGAGGTCATTATTCAGCCTACCCCAAATAACATCAAATTCCATATTTTATATGCCGTATTTTCATTTACCTCTTCTTCTCTCTAAAGGACTGTTGCATTATCTCTACTAGGCAGAATAAAAATATTATTATAGATTATGTTGCATTAACATTATATAGCATATATTATATTGCATACTATAAATATGTTACATTGGGTAAGTATATATAAATCTATAATATATATATTTTATATATATAATATATTTAATATATATAAAATATATTATATATTATATATTTATATAATATATAATATATTATATATAAATACATATATAATATATATTATATATTATATATTTATAATATATAATATATATTACATATTATATATTATATCTATATATAATATTTATATATAATATATATACTATATAAATATATAGTATATATTTATATATAATATATATCACATATAAATATATATTATATATTTATATATATAAATATATATATTTTATATATAATACATTATATATAATATGTATTATTATATATACATATATATATGTATATACACACACATTCAGTTGACACTCTATATCCTTGGGTTTCGTAGCCACAGATTCAATCAAGTGTGGGTTGAAAATATTTGAAAAAATTTAAATAATAATGCACCAATAAAAAATAAGTACAAGTAAAAAACCTTAACATAAGCTACCACAGACTGTATTGAGAAAAGTCAAATAAGGTCTATAATTATGAATATCTTACTTTACTAGTTATGTTAGTTGCCCGTTGCTGCTGTAACAACTTACTACAAATGTATTGGCTTAAAACAACACAAATTTTTCTCTCACGGTTCTGGAAGCCAGAAGCCCCACATCAGTTTTAGTAGATTAAAGTCAATATGTCATCACGGCTGATTTCTGCTACAGGATTCGGGGAAGAATTGGTTTCTTGCCTTTTCTGGATTCTGGATGCCGCCTGCACTCCTTCTGCAAATGACTTCAGCCTCTTGCTTTCATAGTCACATATCTCCCTCTGCCTCCTGGTTATAAGAACACTTGTGTTTCCACTCAGGACCTACCTGGGGCCACCTGGGTGATCTGAAGTAGTCTTCTCTTCTCAAAATGCTTAACTTTATCATATCTGCAAAGTCTCTTTTGTCATGTAAGTTAACATTCACAGGTTCCAGGGATTTTGACAGGGATATCCTTGAGAGCCATTATTCAGCGGACCACTGAATTCCTAGTCTTATTTCATAATGCACATTTTCTCATTATTTCAATGTATTCATTTATATAAAAATTATTGTATACATATAATATTTCAGACACAGTGCCCTACAGTGGAATGATAACTTCATTATAAAATGTTTTCAAGGGGCAGGGAGAGGGTAACAAAACATAGAACTATTATTAAGAATTGCTTTGACTTCTTCTGGATTTCCAATACGTTCTGCCCAGTGTCTTACTTACATTATAATATTACCTGAATATTACAAACCTCCTTTACATGTGAGTCTTACCTAAATGTCTGCACTCCTATTCCACTATGAGCCTGCCTTTTATACACCCCCACACGAGACTGATTCTCTAGTGCCAGACCTAGACTCCATCTTTCCACTGATTTCTGGGCCCCCCTCCAAACCTAATTTACTCTAGCATGCAAACCTGCCCTACACCCCTAGCCTTGGATCAGGCTGCCTTGACTAATTAATTAAAGGATCTTATTTTTAGCCTTTGAGCAACATCATTGAGAACATCAGTTTACATCAAAATGAGATGATAAAGAAGTCGACTTGCAAAGAAGATGACTTGCTGTGCTCCACAAGTCATCATTATACATAATTTAAGTAGCAACATCAACAGTGTATCTATTTTATATATCCATAGCCTGCAGGCATTTACATCTCTTATGATAAAAGATAAAAATTATGTATTACTTAAAACCATCATTTATCATTATGATTGTTATCAACAAGGCCATTCAATACATGCAGTATAAAAGAGTATTGGGAATCTGAAATGCCAAATAGAACTTTCATATTGAGCTATTATTTCTTAATCTATATGCGCTAAATTCTTTTACATACCACAAGCCTCCATGATGTTTATTTATTTTTTCATTGTCCAATTACTACTTGGTGGAATGCAGAGGACTAATTGGAAGGAAAACTGGTGGAAAAGAAAAAGTTCTAGCTCCTGGTCTCAGAATAAAAGCTACAAAGCAGTACAGGTATGGATGATGGAGATAAAATTATTTTGACAGTTTCTTCTAATTAAGATGATGTAGAAAGAGTAAGAAATAACATACTGGGAGGAACGGAGATTTCTAGGGTAGTAGAAAATTGTTGTCCTAGGTCTCAAATGCATTCTTACAATTTTTGAAAAAGGGCTGGGCACAGTGTCTCACGCCTGTAATCCCAGCACTTTGGGAGGCTGAGCTGAGTGGATCACGAGGTCGAGAGTTCAAGACCAGCCTGGCCAAGATGGTGAAACCCAGCCTCTAATAAAAATACAAAAGTTAGCTGGGCATGGTGGTGGACACCTGGAGGCTGAGGCAGGGAATTACTTGAACCCGGGAGATGGAGGGTGCAGTGAGCCAAGATGGTGCCATTGCACTCCAGCCTGGGCAACAGAGCAAGACTCCATCTGATTGAGAAAGACAAAATAGTTAATTAAATAGCATGTTTGGTGTTAGGCAGAAAATGTGAGAAAAATCATGTTTGATCTCATTGCATCTCTATCCTAAGTCTTCCACCTTCTCTCAAAAGCTGATTCTGCTGTTCTACTCATTGGGTATTTTTCTTTTTTACTTTTATTTTCCCATTTGGCTATATCATTTATTTAACTTAATTATCTTAAATTAAATAGAATGCTTCAGGTGTGGATAGACCAGAATCAAGTAGGCAGGCAAGGATAAATGACTCTCTGAAATGTGAGATAATTGTTACTGTAATGTGAGCTCAAAATAGAGTATCCAATTTCCATGCTTTATAGGTCCAAAGTGAGAGAGTGTTCACATGTTTTATCCTATTATTTCATTTTTTCACAGGTATCTTACCATATTGGATCACATTTGTTGATTTTTTTTAGTTTTCCCTGGAAGGATATACATTCAGTGTGAATAACTTGGAAAGCAGGAGATGCTGGGAGTGAGGCAGAGACCAGATGGGGAGAGCAGATTAGTTATTGGTTTGTGATATGCTTCAAGGGGACACCAGGCAAACACAGTTGGAAGCTGCATACTCAGTGATTTATTCCGTATACGAATTTCATTAGTAAAATAATTTTTGTGTGGATGAAAAGAAGTAAAAATGTAAATCTTATTTAGGAATGACTGAAGTTTAACGCAATGCCGGTATTGTAATAAAATAAATTCAATAAGAAGAAAAAACAAACAAAATAGGAGATTTTAAGAAACCAACTGAAGTCTAGAGTTTCTTTATTATTTACAGAAGCTAACCTGGATGGGTTTTTTACCTGAAATGCCTTGACATCTGCAAGGTAGGATTCTTTCCCTTAGAGGCATAGCCCCTCTCTTTGACATGAACTATTTTTCAGTGGAGTCTAGAACTTACGCATAAATGGAAGATGGAGTACAAACAGCCCATTACTTGAAATAATATTGTATCCAGTTGCAAAAATGAGTTTCTGTGCTAAGCAAGTCACCATTACACGTAAATTAAGTGGAATATCAACAGTGAATCTATTTTTTATATTCATAGCTTTCAGGCATTTACATCTTTTGACATGCCACGTCAAATACAATGTATATATAATTGTCCTTTATGGAATTTTGACATTGATACCAATGTGTCCAACATGTCCTATGGAACATGTGAGATCTTCTCAGCTGCAACTATCACCAAGGCCCTTGGTTATTTTCTTCTGCTTAGTCCCCATAGAAACCAGATTTTCGTGTGCGCCATCAGAAGGAATCTCTACTATCACTCCTACAGTGCACACTTTGTTGATCTGAGACTTCCCTGCTGCAGCTGAGGTATGAGACATGTGGGACCTGCTCAGTGGGATCTAATATACTATAAGGTGAACTGTGGACCCTAGTGAAATGAAGAAGCCAGCAGGTAATTCTTCTTTCTCCTCCACGAGAGACTATTCTGAAATGCAGGCATCCATATGGTCTCTCTAAAGATTGTCTCATGAGATCAAGCAGTCCATTGTGCTAGTAACCAGCAGTAGCCAGATGGTTAAAGCACTCCCCTGTATTTGTTCTTCCACCTTCCCTGCCTTAGCGCCCTTGTCTTTCACTCCTGATTTTCTGGGATTTTTCCTTTCTATAAAGCATCCGTACATAAGCCTTTGCCTCATGCTACTTTTTTGGAAAAGTTGGTTTAAGAGAAGAAACTTTAGGCAAAGTAGTGTTATGAGTGGGTTCCTCTCTCAATCCAACCTTTGAAAGACGATTTAAATAAATCCAAAGATCTTCTAGGCGGTCTTTTTCCTGGGTGTCTTTTGACTTTGAACCATTTATCCTATAGTATTCCCCGTGATTCCTCCTCCAGTCCAACCTCTGAAAGATAATTTGAATGAGTCCGAAAATCTCCTAGTTTTTGTTTGTTTTTGTTTTGTTGTTGTTTTTGAGACAGAGTCTTGCTCTGTCGCCCAGGCCGGAGGAGTGCAGTGGTGAGATCTTGGCTCACTGTAACTTCTGCCTCCCTAGTTCAAGTAATTCCCCTGTCTCAGCCTCCCGAGTAGTTTCTTCTAGTTTTATATGAAATTCTAAGTGGTCTTTTTCCTGGGGGTCTTTTCACTTTGAACCATTTATCCCATAGTATGCTCCATCTTTTTGCAACTAGATACAATATTATTTCAAGTAATGGGGTACTCAGCTATAAATTGTGCCCCACTGGTAGTTTATTTACCATTATGAGAAAATCATGATTTAGGCTATGTCATGTTAAGGAATGCTCATAAACATGATCCACAAGATAAACACTGAACAATGAGCTCCCCAGTTTAATAGAAGACGCTCCTACTGGTCAGTGTCAACTAACAAAAAGAGATGGAATTGTACTATAATTAGGCCTATAATTAGGTCCATTCTGAACCAGGGCCTTAAGACAAGCTGTGTAAGTTAGGCCCCATTAGGAAGCTGTGCAATTTGGTAGAAACTCAAAAGAGAGAGAAGGAATAAACACGTATGAGGCATTAGGCTCAGGCATTGCAGAAGCCTGTCCTCCTGACACTTGATCAGTACTTCCGTCAGCAAAATGGTGAATTCTAAGTTGTGATTTCATAATTCTAGGAAACTTCCAGTTTAGTTTCAAGAAATGCCCTAGACCAACTAAATCATGTGTGAAGACTTGTAGTATACGAAGCTCTAGGGCAGCAGTTATTAAATGCGGTCTCAGGAAACTTCTATACTCCTAAAAATTATTGAGGACTCCAAGTCCTTATTGTAATTTGGATTATACCTATCCATTTTATTATATTAAAAATGAAAATTGAGAAATGATAACAAATATTTATTTAATTCACTTAAAATAGTAACAAATACTTCTTATGCTAAAATAGATAATATAATTTTAAGAAAAAGTATATTTCTAAAACAACATAATAATAAAAAGAAACATTGTTTTACATTTCTTCAAATCTATTTAATGTCTTGCTTAGTAAAAGACAGCTGAGTTCTCATATGTGTTCTGCATCAAATCTGTAGTTGAGAAAGGGAGAAGTACTTTAATAGCTTTTCAGATAACTATGGATATTCATATTTGATACTACACTGAAACTTAACAAAAAGTATTAAGAGGTATTTCTATATTTTTTAATTTTTTTTATTTATTTATTTTGAGATAAGATCTCACTCTGTCACCCAAGCTGGAGTGCAGTGGTGCAATCCCTGCTCTGTGCAAACTCCGCCCCCCGGGTTCAAGCAATTCTCCTACCTCAGCCTCCCAAGTAGCTGGATTATAGGCATGTGCCACCACGCCTGGCTAACTTTTGTATTTTTAGTAAAGATGGTGTTTCACCATGTTGGCCAGGCTGGTTTCACATTCCTGACCTCAAGTGATCCACCTGCCTCTGCCTCCCAAAGTGCTGAGATTACAGGCGTGAGCCACCATGCCTGGCTGAGGTATTTCTTAACAATTTGTTTGCAGTGTGAATCTGAAACCTCATTAATGTTTTTTTTTTTTTTTTTGGTACTCTGTTACATTAAAATTCCTTTGGTCTAACTTGTACTTAGAATGGATGTTTTACCCATACATTATTTTGTACCATATATAGATCAATTGGAAAATATTGATACAGTGAGTCATGCACATCTTCCATATGCTGACACATTTTCATATAAAATAGCAAAAATATCACAATTGTGAATAGTACAACCACTCCGATTACAAAAATGCTTATGATTTAGGAGATAGTCTAGTTCACAATAGTACACAGAAATTTTCCAAAATTTCTAGATATTGCTAAAGGGGTCAAATTTTATCACTGATAATGAATATTGTCAGTTACTGTCCATAATTCTATAAAACATCAGTTATTTGATGCTGGCAATGAACATTGTCAGCTATTTGCTATAAATTGACTGGTTTAATCATTCCTTTTTGAGAAAATGTCTTCCAAATATCCAAATATGATAACCAGTTTGCCTGTCAGTAGATTTTACATAGAATATTAAAAAAGAAAGAAGGAAAAGTCAGTGCTAGCTCAGCTCACAACTAATTCAATCACACTGATCTCTTTCTTCAAAACAACATCAAACTTCAATATGCACAAAGTGCTTTATATGCTTCCTGTTTCATCACATAGTTTGGAACATTAAAATAGCATGCATTCAAGGTCAACATTTAGTAAGAACAGTTTTTTAAAAATGAAATTGGCCTTTTTTCATTCCACTAGTATGTGGTGATGAAGAATTTGAGAATTACTACAGTTTAGTAGTAATCAAGCACATCGTCTTGATTCTTAGAGGTGCCAGCAGTATTGCCCACTATTGCACTGTGCAAATATTAACACAGTGAAGGCAAGAGGCAAATAGCATGTTACTATTGTAAAAATAGTTTTGGCCTCTTAGGTCTGGTCAAACACCAGGTAGTCACAGAATATACTTGGAGAACCTCTGCTCCAGGGTACTTTGTAGGGTGGGAGAGGATCCAGTAAAGCACTCCCATGAGTCTGAAGTTCTGGCAAAGTTAAAAAAAGAAGCATCTGTACTCCAGTTTTGTAAGGCAAGGGAATCAAAAGTATACAAGAATCAAGAGACAAAGGGAGTCCTCTGCAAAAGGTGGTTCCCAAATCAAAGATGGAGGCCAAAAGGAGAGATCACCAAGGTCACAAACCCAGTATCGAGTTTAGGAATCAGAGGACCATATAAAGAGAAAAATAATGGTTAGAATGCCAGCAAGAGAAATGCTTGGGTGAATTTGGGGAAAAGGCAATATCACAAATTTTTTTTTCTTGAAGTCTCCATTATATGAAATGGGAGAGTTGACTGTGTTTAAAAGGCCAGTGACCACATGGCATTAAGGATCTCTCTAAGTTGAATGCCGGATAAGTTGATGAATCATAAGCATATGTAGGTGCACCTGGCTTTAAATAAAATGCAAAAAATAAAAAATATATAAGCTAAGGGCAATTCTGTATATTACAAAATTGATATACAACATACGAAAAAATTTAATATGTCATTCATTGCAATATGACCATACTGATTTCATCAAGCCTGTAAAATAGGCAATTACAAAACTTCAAAATTAGGAAGAAAAGCACTTATGTGAGTAGGATTTCCTCTAGGAAAGTAGAGAAGTGATAACATTTCTTATCCACACAGCTTCTTAAATGGAATATAGTGGTATCAATTAGGCTCTCTAAAAGGAGAAAATATTCAAGAAAACCAAACAATAATGTGCTGCAATAAAATTTAATATTTTAGTAATTATGGAAAAATAGAGACTAAAAATCACAAGGGAAAGAACTGTAAATAATGCATCTTAAAAATCTCAACATTCAATAAGTCTCGAACAATAGGATTTACTACTTTACTTTTCCATACTGTTCTCCTAAGGCTCTAAGCCATGTTTTACATGTGTGTGTTTTTTTTAACTCAGGTTTATTGTGGTAAAAATTTACATGCAGTAAAAGTACCCTTTTTCACGTGACGTGACAGCAGGGCAGTCAAATCTTAAAGCTCCAAAATGATCTCCTTTGACCTCACATCTCATATCCAGATCATGCTGATACAAGAGGTGGGTTCCCATGGTCTTGGGCACCTCCACCTCTGTGGATTAACAGGGTATAACCTCCGTCCTGGCTGCTTTCACTGGCTGGCATTAAGTGCCTGTGGTTTTTCTACGTGCACAGTGCAAGCTGTCAGTGGATCTACCAGTCTGGCATCTGGAAAACAGTGGCCTTCTTCTCACAGCACTACTAGGCAGTGATGCCCCAATAGGGACTCTGTGGGGGTTCCAGCCCCATATTTTCCTTCCACACTCTCCTAGCAGAGGTTCTCCAGGAGGTCCTCAGAAAATGGAATTTTCTTTTCTATCACATTGCCAGGCTGCAAATTTTCTGAACTCTGTGCCCTGCTTCCCTTATAAAACTGAATGTCTCTAACAGCACCCAAGTCACCTCTTGAATGCTTTGCTGCTTAGAAATTTCTTTGACTAGATACACTAAATCATCTCTCTCAAGTTCAAGCTCCACAAATCTCTAGAACAGGGGCAAATTGCCACCAGTCTCTTTGCTAAAACCTAGCAAGAGTCACCTTTACTCCAGTTCCCAACAAGCTCCTCATCTCCATTTGAGACCACCTCAGCCTGTACTTTATTGTCCATATCGCTATCAGCATTTTGGGCAAAGCCTTTTAAGAAGTCTCTAGGAAGTTCAAAACTTTCCCACATTTCCTGTCTTCTTCTGAGCCCTCCACTCTCTTCCAACCTCTGCCTGTTACCCAGTTCCAAAGTTATGTTCACATTTTCAGGTATCTTTTCAGCAATGCCCCACTCTACTGGTACCAATTTACTGTATTAGTCTGTTTTTACACTACTGATAAAGACATACCCAAGGCTGAGCAATTTACAAAAGAAAGAGTTTAATGGACTTACAGTTCCACATGGCTGGGGAGGCCTCACAATCATTGCAGAAGGCAAGAAGAGCTAGTCACAACTTACATGGGTGGCAGCATGCAACAAGAGAGTTTGTGGAGGGAAACTCCCATTTTTAAAACCATCAGATCTCATGAGACTTATTCATTATCACAACAGCAGCACAGGAAAGACCCACCTCCATAATTCAATCACTTCCCACTGGGTTTCTCCCATGACATATGGGAATTGTGGGAGCTACAAGATGAAATTTGGGTAGAGACACAGAGTCAAACCATATGAAGCAGTAGTTCATTATTTTTATAGGTGAGTAGCACTCTATTATCCACTCACCAGTTGATGAACATTTGAGTTGTTTTCAGTGTAGGGCTAAACTAAATAAAGTTTACAAAATCTTTTGGATCTTAGTGTAAATGTATGTTTCCATTTCTCTTAGGTAAAAATTGCTGGGTTACAATGGTAAGTGGTTTTTTTT
>NW_016107372.1:6075478-6080881 GCF_001604975.1 Cebus imitator
CCACATTTTCCCTGTCTAGTCTATCATCGATGGGCATTTGAGTTGGTTCCAGGTCTTTGCTATCATAAACAGTGCTGCAATGAACATTTGTGTGCATGTGTCCTTATAGTAGAATGATTTATAATCTTTTGGATATATATACATTTTTAAAGACAGGAATAAACTATGCAGAAATGATAACAGGTGTCTTTGTAGTAGAGCTACAGATTAATTTTTTAATACTTGGTACTTTTCAAAATTTCTAAAACAAAATTTGTTACTTGTTGAAATTTTTATGAATAATCAATACAAATAGAACAAAACTTTTTAAAGCATATGCTGACTACCTTTCTAATGGAAGGCATGAGTCTGGCTATCATAAATTCAAAGGTAAATAAGATATGCCCCTTGCTCTCATAATGTGGCTAGAATTTCCACGGAAGTTTCATGTGCATTATTTTACTTCATCCTCACATCTTACTTCATGAGACAGGCAGGTCAGTATCACAATAAAAAAACTGAGGCATAAAGAAGTTAAGTGATTTGTCTATGATCCTGTTACCACTGCTTCATTTTTAAAAATCTTAGAATGTAGCCGTTTAAAATTATTTTATTTTTCTCTTGAATTGTGTGGGTCATAACCTTGGGAGGGCTTGACTGGACAGTCCCTCTTGGGGTCTCGGCTGGTGGGTTATAAAGATGGTGCCCTCACATGGCTGACAGATGGTGTTGGCTCTGTCTGTGAGTTCACCTGGAGCTATCATTTGGGGGAACCATCTCTAGCCACCTGAGTATAGCAGTCTCAGGTGGTCAAACATCTTCCCCAACTACCAGAGAATCTGGTTGGTAAAACTTGAACTCTCCTGATCTAGTCTCAAATGTTATACGGTGTCGTATCCACTACATTCCTATGGTTGCAAGGAAGTCACTTAATGCCAGCCCACATTCAAGGTACAAAAACATAAAGTCCACTTGCTATTGAGAGGAACGTCAAGAATTTGTGCACATTTAAAAACTGTTGCAATGAAGGTGGCAGTATGACTCAGTGGCAGAACCAGAATTAGAACACTTGTATCTCTTTCAATCGTAGTTTTCTTTACACGATTTCTACTTCCTTTATGAAAATTTAATTTGTACGTTTAATTATGCCCTTCCAAATGGAAGCTGGAAAGTTGGAAAGGCTTTGAGAATGCCACTTTTAATTCTCACATTAATATCACTTTTAAATTAATTGATTTTGTCAACACTACATCTACACCTATTCAAATGAAAACAATGCAAAGTCAACAAATTCATTGAAAATGCTGTGCAATTTTTAACCTCCTATATTGATATAATCCTACAAAGATTTTGTTAAAAGGTTCATATTTGTAATGAATATGTAATTTTTGGATTAAAATAATTTTTGGATTCCTGTATTTTCTCTATCTTCTCCTGGGTCTTATTTTGAAATGAAAGTGTTAATTTAAAAGTTCCTTTTTAAAGGTTTGATGTGCTGAGGCTGGTCACTAGTAAGCATCTTTACCATCATCTACGTAGCATGAAGGCAGTAAACATTCTCATCTGATAATTAAAGACTGAATTCAAAGCATATTTATTTGAATTCAATAGTGAGTGTTTAAAGATAAGCCTCTAATTCCATGAAGAAGATAAATTCTGATGGGATGTTCTATTGCTACTGATGAAAAAAATCTTCCCAAAACTCTCCTATAAAAAGCTGCAAAAACTAAAAAATAAAATCACTTATTGTGCCATTAAAATTAATTATATGGAATCTGTATAACAAAATTAAGAATAACTTGTGATAATTTGTTGTAGAAATCCAAGTGATTAAAATATTTATTACCTCTCTTAGAATTAGGAGTTCCTTTTCCATCCATAGAGCTTAATACCACTCTGGTTATTATACCCAAGGATCTAAAGACAATAAAAATTTCGTAGCTAAATGGGATATGGTGAAACTCATACCACTCCACTATTACTGACCCGTTATACAAAGAAACATAGTGTACAGTACTATGACTGGAGTTTTTGTTAGTTTCCCAAGAATTATAAAATATGCTTATCACCCAGAGCTTCTGGGCATTGCTGGATTGCAGTACAGAGTCACAGATTTCTCCTGCTCTCTGTGCACAGCCGATACCATCTATAATGAGAATTCACAGTCATCTGACATTAAGAAAGAAATATAGCAACATACAACATTGATGAACTAAATTAGTAGTCAAAATCTAGGGGAAAACTAAACTCAAATATTGGTAGAAGTAAAAATATATTAATTGCCTTTTCTTTTTTTATTATATTATACTTTACGTTCTGGGGTGCATGTGCAGAATGTGAAGGTTTGTTACACAGGTATACATGTGCCATGGTGGTTTGCTGCACCCATCAACCTGTCATCTACATTAGGTATTTCTCCTAATGCTATCCCTCCCCCTGACTCCCACCCCTTGACAGGCCCTGGTATGTGATATTCGCCTCCCTGTGTCCATGTGTTCTCATTGTTGAGCTCCCACCTATGAGTGAGAACATGTGGTGTTTGGTTTTCTGTTCTTGTGTTAGTTTACGTGCCTTTTCTAATAGCAATCATATTGCTACCTCTTGGAAGGCGGACAAGGAAAACAATAACTTCACAATAACTGGATTGCTCTATGAGTTAGGAGCACAAGATAGTCTCAGAGCAAAAGTTATTTTTAAGTTTTCTTTATGCAAGTTATAGAGTGGTTTAGAGTGCCATACTTTTAACTTGGCTTGATTTTGTTAGCACATGGGCAGGGGGAGCAGTATAGTGCTATGGAGCAATGTGGCATCTTTCATTCTTATTCAGATGGGTAATAACAAACACACTGGCTCTTTAAAGTTCCTGCCCCATGTAAATTCTTTTTTTTTTCCAGCAGAAGGACATCAGTTGGCTTTGTGAGGCTAAGACTTAAAGAATGTATACATTATAAAGAAATTATTTTGTGTAAAATAACACTTTGTTCCCTGTTCCTAAAACCTGATAATGCTCGATTTATAGCACATTAAGTTTTCTCCTTTAATTTATATGTTGAATTTCACTCATAACAGTGAGCGTCTTTGAAGTTTAACTCTCTAGAATCTGCTTTTCAAATTTTATCATGTGTCAGAATCGCCTTAGGAGTTTTCTAAAATACAGATTTCTGGCTTCATTCACAGAGTATTGGATTTCAGGTGCCAGAGGTGGCACACCAGCACTTGCATTTTCAATAGGCACCGAGTCTTATTAAATCCCGAGTATTAGTGTGGTACAATTAACAGTGCTTAATTACCCATTTCATTGAAATGAAATGCATGCATGCATTTAAATATGCTTTACATACCAAATTACATAGATAAAAACTGAATGAGAAACTATTCCTCCCTTACCTACTGAAGCACAAATTTGCACAGAAGTTTTCTGAACTAACTTGATTAACATTTTGTATGTACATTGAGATACAGGTATTCACACATAGCCATGTCAAATTAGCTCTAGCTTTAGGGAAACTACATTTGCTCCACTTTCAACATATATGTTTTTAAAAAGGCATGCAATAGTATTGGGGTCTACATTGCTGTTGACTGATAAAAAAAAAAATCCAAAAAAAACACCCCAAGCCATAATTTTTACAACTGATGGCTTCAGACGTTTTCTCTAGAACAATTCTGTCTTTAATTCCTTTTTTAATTCAAAAATGTTTATAAAACACTAACTATGTGCTAGAAGACCTCAGGCTTTATAAAGTTTGCGAGCTGACAGACTGTCTCAAGGATTTCCCATTGTATTGTCTCAATGTAGCACCTGTACCCATGACTATATCACAAGGCTATTACCACCGATTACAGACAATATAGCATGGGAATTTAAAGAAGAAAGAGATTATTTCTATTTGCAGACATAATTAAAGTACTATTTTGGAGCAGGTGGAAGAGAACCTGGAACACAGGAAGTGATCAACAATTCATTGTTGAATGGAGATGCTGTGTGGCTTGGGCTCTTAGAGACACATGCAGGATCCAGACGTACAGAGATGGAGAAGTTAACATTCCAAGAGTAGGAACAGCTCAAATTGAGAAAAAGACTACTAAACCATGGAATGATATGAAGGAATGACATTAATTTAGTTCTATGGCAGTATAATGTGCATGAACAAAAATAAAATAAATTCAGAAGTTATTTAATAATAGTTGATGTTAGATTGAAGAGAGATTTCAGTTCCACACTTAAGATATTGGTCTTTATTTGTTAGGAAATTGGAAACTCTTCACTGCTATAGATTAGAAGAGTTTTAATAAAGATTAGTCTGGAAGTAAGTATAGAATGCTTTAGCAAGGAAGAGGGATAGAACCTGGAGACCAAATAAGAGGCTATGATAATAGAAGCCTTCTGACAACATAGTGGGTATGGAGAAGAGAGGGATTTGACTAGTCCTGAAAGTGTGGAATTCATGGTACACAAAACTGATATTTGCTTGTGAAAGGAGAATGGCCTAATAATCAGTACCAGGTTTCAAATCTTTACCACCAGGACTTGTGATTCCAACGTGATGATGATTACCTAATTTGGACACATAAATATCCATGTGTTGTATAACAAGATTTTGCTTATTGACAGACCACCTATTATATGATGGCCTCATAAGATTATAATGAAGCTGAATATGACCCCGTGATGTCACAGCCATCCTCAGTCACAGCACAATGCAGTACTCATGCGTTTAGGGTAATGCTTGTATAAACATAACTACTGCATTTCCAGTCATACAAAACTATAGCACATACAAATATGTATAGTACATAATAATTGATAATGATAAACAACCATGTTATTGACTTATGTTTTTACTATACTATACTTTTTATCATTATTTTAGAGTGTACTCCCATTACTTATGTAAGAAAAAAGTAAACTGTAAAACAGTCTTAGGTGGGGCCATTGGGAGATATCCAGAAGAAGGCATTATCCCAGGAGATTTCAGCTCCATGCCTGATACTGCCCCTGAAGACCTGGACAAATCATAGGGGTGGAAGACAGTGATGTAAATGATCCTGATCCCATGTAAGCCTAGGATGATGTGAGTGTTTGTGTCTCAGTTTTTGACAAAAATTTTTGAAAAGTAAAAAAGAAAATTTAAATAGAAAAAAGCTTATAAAATAAGGATGTAAGCAAAAATAGTGGCCAGGCGCAGTGGCTCATACCTGTAATCCCAGCACTTTGGGAAGCCAAAGAGGGTGGATCATGAGGTCAAGAGATGGAGACCAACCTGTCCAACATGATGAAATCACAACTCTACTAAAAATACAAAAATTAGCCAGGTGTGGTGGCACATGCCTGTGATTCCAGCTACTTGGGAGGATGAGGCAGGAGAATCCTTTGAACCCTGGAGGCAGAGGTTGCCCTGAGCTGAGATCATGCCACTGCAC